>NW_015113512.1:176246-177839 GCF_001443285.1 Poecilia latipinna | reverse complement strand
TGCAAAGGCTGCGGCCGTTCTAGTTGCTGCAAAGGCTGCGGCCGTTCTTGATGCTGCAAAGGCTGCGGCCGTTCTTGATGCTGCAAAGGCTGCGGCCGCTCTAGTTGCTGCAAAGGCTGCGGCCGTTCTTGTTGCTGCAAAGGCTGCGGCCGTCCTTGTTGCTGCAAGGGCTGCGGCCGTCCTTGTTGCTGCAAAGGCTGCGGCCGTTCTTGTTGCTGCAAGGGCTGTGGCCTTTCTTGTTGCTGCAAGGGTTGCGGCCGTTGTGGATGCTGCAAAGGCTGCGGCTGTTGTGGATGCTGCAAGGGCTGCGGCCGTTGTGGATGCTGCAAAGGCTGCGGCCGTTGTGGATGCTGCAAAGGCTGCGGCTGTTGTGGATGCTGCAAAGGCTGCGGCCGTTGTGGATGCTGCAAAGGCTGCGGCTGTTGTGGATGCTGCAAAGGCTGCGGCTGTTGTGGAGGCTGCAAAGGCTGCGGTCTTTCTTGGGTGATGCTTATTTCCTCATGCTCATCTTTAATCTGCACAGTATCAGGTAGAAATCTGGACATGTCGTAATTATTGCCGTGCTCCTGCTGATTTAGAAGAGCCTTCATCTCTAAAAAGACAAAAAAATCACATAAAAATGAAGGAAAACTGTAAATGTTTAATATTTTTGAAAAATATACAGTAAAATACTGAAGGCTAATTACAACAACAATAATTCCCTTTAAGCAAAGAATGAAAATCAGTTGGCCAGATAAAACTTCATAAAACCTTTTACAAAATTGTGTTGGAAGATGTTTTGTTTCTTTGAGCTGTTAATGCTTAGTGGTAGTCCTAGCTAACCAAAACTATAGGACACCAAACTAGCACTTTGTAAAATGAATATTCTAATGGCTGCATGATGTTTCCAGCTCTAAAATTAAAGCATCCACTCTTTTTTTATTTTTTATTTTATAAATGTACTGCTTTTTTAAAGAGGCTATGACCTTATCTGTCTTAACAGTTCCTTTATGATGTTTATGTTTTACCAACTGGAAATCAGTGAAGAAAGAAGAATGTCATGGGTGAATCTCAGAATGAATTACTATTGTTTTTGTAATATTGACTTACTGTTGCCTAAATCCCCAAGTTACTTTTAATAAAATGTTTATCTTCATATTTCATATAAAAAGGTAGTGCGAGTCTGACTGTATTACATTACTGAAAATTAACCTATAAAATTACAAGTAGGATGTCGTATATCAAGAAAAGATAAATACACAGAGATCTAAAATAAAGAAAACATGCTGAAAAAATATCACTAGTACTTTCTACTATGGAAGCTTTTCATTTAATGATTTTATTGTTTTAAAGATCAATTTACATTGAAAAAAGTTACGCTATATGTATTCACTGTCCATCTTTCATGTGAAATGAGAAAAGAGAAAGTATTTTCACATCTTGCTTTAGGATTCATTTCTCTAGCATGTACAGGAAAACTGGCTAAAATACTGTCTCATCCTGAAAGAAAACTTCAAAAAAGGCTAGACTTTAGATTAGGGTAAACATTCACCATCCTGAAAAAGTAAGCATTCAACATATAACCAGAGTTGTTTATAACTATTTATGGGTTTG
>NW_015113512.1:170193-173046 GCF_001443285.1 Poecilia latipinna | reverse complement strand
GCCTAAATCCCCAAGTTACTTTTAATAAAATGTTTATCTTCATATTTCATATAAAAAGGTAGTGCGAGTCTGACTGTATTACATTACTGAAAATTAACCTATAAAATTACAAGTAGGATGTCGTATATCAAGAAAAGATAAATACACAGAGATCTAAAATAAAGAAAACATGCTGAAAAAATATCACTAGTACTTTCTACTATGGAAGCTTTTCATTTAATGATTTTATTGTTTTAAAGATCAATTTACATTGAAAAAAGTTACGCTATATGTATTCACTGTCCATCTTTCATGTGAAATGAGAAAAGAGAAAGTATTTTCACATCTTGCTTTAGGATTCATTTCTCTAGCATGTACAGGAAAACTGGCTAAAATACTGTCTCATCCTGAAAGAAAACTTCAAAAAAGGCTAGACTTTAGATTAGGGTAAACATTCACCATCCTGAAAAAGTAAGCATTCAACATATAACCAGAGTTGTTTATAACTATTTATGGGTTTGAATGGCTCAGTCAAAGTCCCGACTAAAATCTAACAGAGAATCTGTGGCATGACTCTTGCCATTTCCAGATGTTCTCCATCCAACCTAACTGAGCTAATGATATTTTAAAAAGAACAATGGACAAAAATGACACAAGAAAAAAAACTGTATCTCTAACAGCGGTAAAGGTGGTTGTACAAAGTATTGACTTAGAGGAGCTGAATTCATTGCATGCTGCACTTTTCAGATTTTAATTAACATCATTTTATACCCAGATGTTTCTGGGAAATCATCATATACGGTGCAGGGAGAGGGACAAAAGTCTATTTAGGCCACAATAAACACTTACAAATATTGCTTTCTCGGTGCTACAAATGTTGATGGGATTCTCACAAATTAAAAAATTAAAATCAGAATTGAGAACCACATTGCTTTTATTTCACACTTATTACTTTGTGCTAAGTCCTTTCAAGGGATGTAAGTACTTATGAAAGGCAGTATACATGCAAAAGTAACTAATAAAATAAAATAAAATACCATTAAAAAATCTATGCAAGTAGATTTTCTTTCCCGATGCTGATTTATGGCCTCTTTTTACTCGAACAGGTCTTTAAATATTGTTTGCATCGCACGCCAAATTCCTGACGGTAGATTTAATAGTCATTGATAAAATAATAAAATAAAAATAAATATTGACTATTTGTTCGATATATAATACTTACAAAATATTAACTTTGCAGTTTAATTAAAAACAATTTGGGGATATAAAGTGCGCAAGAAATTCTCTGCAACATTACTCTGTGATTGCAGGAGGATTCATCACCCATCACTTGACTTCCGCATTTAATATACAATTAGTTATTGCGTCATTCAATGTTGATGTTGAAATGTCTTTACTTTATCAGGAGGCACCACACTAAATATATGTATAATTAGCTAGAATTTTCTCTGAAACGGTTACCAAACCACATGACGTGTCAGACCTGTCAAACGGGTCTAACGAGCAACCGGTGTTAACTTACACACACAAAAAATATAACCTAAGAAAACAGACCGAGTACTCATCAGGTTAATGGCCACTAAAATTCTTACAGCGTAGTTCCTCTCGTTAGTTAAGAAACCGGTGACTAACCTGCCCTCTGTAACTTTATCTCTGGGGAAAACGCCATGTCCAACATCCTGCGCTGCCGAGCGAGCTCCGCTTCATAATCCTCTACTCTCTTCTCAAACGCTCCCAGGATCTCCTGAGCTGCCGCAGTCAGGCGATCGCAGACAAACTTGCGCATAGTTTGAACTGGATACATGGTCAAAACGGACATAAATACACTTCACATAAGAAAATAATCAGCAACCCGAACGGTTGATCCAACTTGGTTGGAGTCTACTGTTTACTTCCGCGTTGGACTTTAGGTGATACAGGAAAAAAAAAACATGTTTGAGCTCGGAGCGCCACCTGCCGTTAAGGAATGGAAGTTATAATACAATGGTTGCCTGCATTTTTCTTGTTCACCCCGAAAAAGTTTGTTTTTTAACGATTATTTTATTTTAAAAAGACATCTTAACTGATATCTAAGTAATCGTTGAAGTGTCTCTCAGCACTAACTGATTAACTGAATAACAATTTTAATGACGCAAGTAGCTCTTCAGTAATATTTTTTTTCTTTGTTACCTTGGGTATAACTGATGCCCCCAGCCCCAAATATTACCTGATAATCGTAATGTAATAACACTTAATAATAAAAGTCTTAGTTCATTCCTTTTGTCAAACTTTAATTACATTGAGTCAATATCTTCCTGCACTATGCTGTAAATATTTTTATTCTCTGAAGGTGCACAAAAATTCAACCAAATTGACCAAATTCAACTCTCAATGTCTAATTTAAGTTTTCTAGAAAATCAATTCTATTCAGTCAGTAAGAAGGCAGTCAGAGTGATATTCACTATCACACAAAAAGACTAATTGCACTGCTGGGAAATAGTTTTTCTTTTACTTTTTGCTTCAATTCAACCTCTGTATTTCGCAGTTTTAGGAAGAATGGGAAAGGCATGTTTTGGCATCAACCCCAAACAACAAGTTGGACAGTAAATTGTGTCCAATGATTAGTGTGGAGACCTGGCCACCCCAAGCTGCAGCTCTTTGCTGTGGTTCTTTCACAATAAGAGTTGGGATTTTTTTTTCCACTTCCCCTTCCTCCCTGCTCACTGTGTGTGGTGAAAAAATATTTTAGTAGCCAGTGGTTGGAACAATTTGCCTGTATGTCATATGTTAAAACAGGGAACCATGAGGTCACATGTTTATGTAGAAAACATTATTATTATTGTGTCAAGTTATTTGACAAACTAGAACTTGGATCTAATGTGAGCTATATGCCTC
>NW_015113512.1:159579-166751 GCF_001443285.1 Poecilia latipinna | reverse complement strand
ATTCAGAGTAACGTGCAGTAAATGTCAATTTATTCATGAAGCACTTTAAAAACACGAGTTGCACCAAAGTGCTGTACAACAAATTTACCAGTGTAATATTGCTGTAGCAGCAATTTTTAGCCAATTGTTGCTGGGCATTGTGCCTAAGTGAAATAGTACAGGGATGAGAGAAAAATCAGTAAAGACAATAATTATGAGTTATAAGGTAGATGATATAAAAGAAAAGAAAAAAATCAAATCATCCTCAAGTTTTATTCAGGCACTAGCCAGGGTATACACTCTTAACACTTTAGTCCACTTGGTTTGTAGTAACATCTAATAATAGTAAGCTATCATTTTAGAAATTATGATCTGAATGACAACGCGTGACAAATGAAACTCAAATGCAGAACTGCATCCAAAGCTGCAAACAAAATAATTTGAAATAAACATTTGTTGGTGCAAATACTGAAATTACATATAAAAAAAATATAAAAAAAACACATCAAGACTTCCACAATTGAAAAAACATGAAGTTTATATGAAAAGAAATTTGATCAGACACAAAATTATAATGTCACTTTTTCTAGACACAGATAACCACAGTAAGTTTGCTTTATTCGACTTTGAAACCTTTGAACTATAAGTGTTTCATCTTCCTTGTTCCTATAACGTCCTACATTCTCTTTATTTTGGCACTTTACAAAAGTCCCACCTCCTTCATTAGTTCAACACACGGCTGTTTGACACATCAGTCTTGAACTCTGTGTGACACAAAGTCCATACACCTTTATAAGACACATCCAAAGCTGCATGACGTACTATTCATGTAAGCTGCATTAACTCAGGAACGCCACATTAGTAATTCCACTTTCCCTCATGATTAGAATGTCACAAACAAAAGTGTCCTGCTTATAAAACAATAAAAAAGGTCCTCAAAAACATCATATTGCCATGATTTCATGCATGTTTTGACAACAAAATCTTATCACAAACGAGACATAATGTCAGTTTGTGTATTTTGTGCCTTCTAAATAAAAAAAGGATTTGAAACAAGATGCTGAAAAAAAAAACATTAAATGAATTATAGATCAAGGAAAACATCCACTCATACAAGCAGGGAAATCTTGAAAGATATTTACACTAAACCTACTCTTTTGTTAGACAAGCACTTGGTCCGAGTTCATTCCTATTGGAAAAAAAAATCAAATGTGGAAAGCGTTGGATACATTTTTTTATCTTATTGTCACGGAATACATCTCCATTTGAAGACGGATCTGCAGAAAAGCCTGTTTTTACACTTCGACTGGTGACAATGAAAGTAAAATGAAGTAGAATAAAACTAATCCCAAATTCTATTTCACACATTCGCCCTACTCTGCAGCCCCACACCTGTGCTTTTAGCAGTTTCCCCAATCTTTTTTTGATGCAGTGTGTCGGCAAAGTGGCAGCGCTATCTGGCTCTCAAAAATAAAAGTTTCAGTGGTGTTATTTCTGGTTTTCAAAAACTTTTTATGCATTCTACTACATACATAGTTACAAATCACAGCTGATTACCCTAAACGGCAATTAATTCCACTTCTGGTAGAGATGTGAAAAAAGTCTAAAAAAAAAGAAAAGGAAATAAAGAAAATACTTAGCTTCTGCTGCAATGGAAAAATGTCAAAGACAATTTTAGGAAAGTCTAATCGTTACCTGGAGTACATTTACAAAGTGGAGAGGGAAAAATATGACATTCAGAAATAATTATGTTTTAACTAAATAATATGTGGCCCAATTGTTAAGTTACTGTGACCACCTCTTTCACTTGGGCCCCCGGCAGACACCAACAATGTGTTTAGGTGTAATATTAAGAAAATGCAGTTTTTTGTCTGACTAACTTAAAAGAACTACATGGAATTTGTTAAACTTTACTGCTAAAGTTTTAACATTTATGTTCAAGCTCTATGTATGATCTATGATCCAGCCATCCATTTTCTTTACACTCTTGTCCCTTAGTGGGGTCAGGCGGTGCTGGTGCCCATCTCCAGCTACCGTTCTGGGCGAGAGGCGGGGTTCACCCCGGACAGGTCACCAGTCTGTTGCAGGGCAACACAGAGACACGCAGGACACACAACCATGCACACGGGGCAATTTAGACAGACCGATTAACTTAACAGTCATGTTTTTGGACTGTGGGAGGAAACCGGAGTACCCGGAGAAAACCCACGCATGCAAAGCTCCTCGCAGAAAGACCAGAGCTGGGAATCGAACCCAGAACCTTCTTGCTGCAAGGCAACAGCTCTACCAACTGTGCCACTGTGCAGCCCCATGATCTATGATTCTTTTGGGAATTTCAAACAGTCTGTTTGAGTTGATCTCCTTACCCAAAACGAGAGATAAGAATGTTTCACTGCTGTTCAATTAGTTCCAAAAAGGCGCTAAAAGGTCAAAGACATGAAGAACCAGTTTAAGATTAGACACCAGCCCCAAATCAGACATAACACCACTGTTACGTTGTACCACCTCCTCCCTTAATATACTTATTTCATACAAGAATAATATGCAAATAGGTATACCGTATAAATATAGCTTACACACAATAAAATGCACACACAAGTAGCAAGACAATAAGCTCACTTACCTATCATAATAGTAACCATGGCAACCACATCTCAGTCTATTTCTGTCTAAAGCGTACAACGTTTAGGTTAGTTGGAACTAAGAAGCAGTATTTTATATCATCAGGGTAGCAATTATGTATCTACTTCGCAGAAGCAGCAATTCTTTCTTTGCAGCAGATTGAAAACTGCAAGCAATGCTAATGTGGTAACATCATACTTTTTGCAATATTTAAGAATTTAAGATTCAGGCCTACGCAGATTATCAAGCAAAAATATAAACAAAAACAATCAGAGAGAAAGCAGCAAAGGCCCTGAACGTGCATGCTCACAACGAACGTCTGCTCTACTACCAACATGGAGGATTTCTACTACATGCAAAGTTATCTATTTATATATATATATTTTTTTTTACTTATTTACTTGATATCAAAATGCTCCCACCAGGTTTGCTAAAGCTATACGTGCTGACCTGTGTGTGTGTGTGTGTGTGTGTGTGTTTAAGGCTGAACTCTCTCCCACATTTCACAGGAGTAGGTCGTCTTGTCCATGTGCATCTTCATGTGAACCAGCAGGCTGGACTGACTTTTGAAGCTTTTGCCGCATGTCTTGCAGGAATACGGCCTCTCGCCCGTGTGCGTCCTGACGTGGCCGTCCAGTATGGACTTCTGGTTGAACCTCTTGCCGCACACTTGGCAGGAATACGGCCTCTCGCCCGTGTGGATCCTCTTGTGAACGTTCAGTATGGATTTCTGGTTGAAGCGTTTCCCGCAGATGTCGCAGGAAAAAGGCCTCTCGCCCGTGTGGATCCGCTGGTGGACCTGCAGGATGGATTTCTGGTTGAACCTCTTGCCGCAGATGTGACAGCAGAACGGCCTCACGCCCGTGTGGATGCGGAAGTGTCTTATCAGTCTGGACTTAAACTGAAACACTTTCCCACACGTATTGCATTTATACTCACACTTCCTATCGACAAAAGAGTTGCATGAAGTTTTGAACAGGATAGGATTGTAGATGTTACAGATTCTGGGATGCGTCTTCTCCGGTTGTTTCGCACCACTGTCAACCGATATGATCTCCACCGACTCTGCCTCTGCCGAGTTCCTGTTGAGAGTTTGGGCCACATGAAGGTGATCGTGACCTTCATCATGAGGAACAGTGATCATGAACGTGTCCGTCTCCTGCTTCAACACAAGCTGCTCCTTCTGGGCCAAGCAGAAGTCTTCCTGTTCCTCTTTGACTTTTGGAAACCCCAACTCCAACGCAGAGTGACGGTCATGGTCAAAGAGCTGCTGGTCAGAGAGAAAGTTTTCCTCCTTAAAGAAAAGCGGCTGTGGTATGTCTGAAAGAAAAGGCAAAAAAAAAAAAAAATGAAGGTAATTAAAATATAATTTGTATTTAAAAATGGAAACAAACTTTATAGATTTGACTATACTATATCTGTACCATTATTTTAAATGTACCAAGCATATTTTCATTCACTCATGTATTTCTTTGCACTCTGTTGAATGTTTTAGGATTTCACTCTCTTATATCTTAGTTCTTCAGCTCATTATCCTCTATAATAGTCATTTTATTTCTTATAATTCCCTGATAATTGCCATGATTTTATGCATGTTTGCTTTTAGTCCGTACAGATAACTTTGCTACACGCATTTGTACAAAAAGTGCTCTCCAAATGAAGTTTCTTTGATTGATGTTCATTTCTGAATCCTTGAGCTTAACTCTTAAAATGGTTCAAATTGAAGCCAAAGATGTTGCATCAGATCACAATTTATCAATTAGCTATAAGCAAAATCAATGTGAATCAATCTATTACAGTCCACTGACAGAGACAAAAATTTTATGAATGATTTGCAAAAAAAAAGAAAGGAGCAGTCGATCCAAGCTGCTCAAGTTCATGTTTCTGAGGAAACATTTTATAAGACAAAAATCTTGGATATGATCCAGACAGCAGGGTGACCCATGAAATATGGAAAATTTAAAACAAGAATCCCACGTGACTTTACAATCTCCATTTAAACTTTAGGACAAGGAATCTTACCCGAGTGCCATATGATATGAGATTCCAGTTTTGATTTCTGCTTGAACCTTCGGCCACAGAAATCGCAGCAATACGGCCTCTCGACTGAGTGGATTTTCTTATGAACGTTCAGGATGGACTTCTGGTTGAAGCGCTTCCCGCAGACGTCGCAGGAGAACGGCCTCTCGCCCGTGTGGATCCGCTGGTGGACCTTCAGGATCGACGTCTGGTTGAATCGTTTACCACAGGTGTGGCAACAGTACGGCTTCACGCCCGTGTGGATAATCTGGTGCCGCATCAGCTTGGATCTATACGGAAACACTTTGCCACAGTACTCACACACAAACTCGCATATTTTCCCCTTGTGAGTGTAAATAGGAGTCTTGAACGTGATGGGAATGTGTTCACCGATTCTGTGATGTCTCCTCTGCAGTCTTGTCTCCATGCGTCTGGTTATTACAGAACCGCTATGATTTCCTTCATCCTGGCCTTTGCTCACATTTTGAGAATATCTAGAGCCAAGCTGATCATCAGTATTGCGTTCTGTTGCTCCTTGAACAGATACTGTGTCTGTGGACTCCTCATCCACAGGATTTGACAAGACAACATTGTCACCTTCATCACAGGTAATACTTGGAAAAAGAGTTTCAACTTCCTCTTTCAGCTCAACTTCTCCTTCCTCGGGACTGGTGAGGATTTCTTCATGGCTTTCTGGAATCTGCTCTCTGCCTTCTTTTTTCAAAATAGACTTCCTGTCCTGTCTTGTCTTGAGCTGCAGCTCCGTTGGAATGTCCTCCACGTTAATGAAATCTTGTGGGAGCTCTGGATAGAAAACGAATACAAAACAGGTGATGGGGAAAAACAAAACAAAAAAAAAAACAAAAAAAAAAAACAAGGATATGATTATCCCCAAAACACTAATTTGATGATCTATTAATCTTTCAAAAAAAAATTACAAAAAGCAACGCATATTTTAAGTAATAAAAAAAGACACAAAGCTATCAAAAAGTTGAAAAATAGAAATCGGAATACATTTTTATGCTCATAACCCTAAATAAAAACCTAGTGCAGCCTATTGCTTTGTGACTTCAGTTAACTTTTTTGTTTGTTTTAGTCTGGGAGGTATTAATTCTTGTTAATTCTCCCTGAATCAATACTTTGTTGAGCCGTCTTTTAGCTAGAAGTCTGGAAATTACATTTCTGCTGATTCTTCTTTTAAAAAATAGCTCAGTTGGATTGGACTGACAGCTCATCAGTTTTTAAATTTTATCTGACCTTATGTATAAATAAATAAATAAAAATCACCACAAACTGTCACACACTAATATATTTCAGTAGAGTCGTTAGCTTTGCATGTATTTGCTGAATATCTCTAAGCTTCTGATATATCACAAGATTTATTTCTATTCTATTCATTTTTATTCAGTGCATTCATTTTTCTCCAAATTTGAAATTTGATTCCACCAATCTTTGTCAAACATCATCATTTAGGACATTTTTCCCTGACCACATTTCTTCTTCAAAGAATGGTTCCCCCACTTTCGTTCCAGTTTTTAATAACTCGTTGCTAAAGAAAAGAAACCCCACAGCATGATGCTGCCAGCAACATGTAGTGAAATGCATAAAATTAGTTTTCTGCCACCAGCCTTGTTGCTTCCTCAAGGCTTGTTGACCAATCTTTGTTTTACAAAGATTTCTAACGTGTTAATAGACTACACATTCCCCAATTCTACATAAGGATTATGGCTGAAGACTAAATGGTAAAGGAGTTTTTAAGGTACCACATACCGACATGAACCCCGACATTTCTGCAAATTAATCGTAATTTATAGGTTACGATCTTTCATTTGCTGCAACAATGCTCTATTGCATTTCAATACAAACCTGTTTTGTGCAACTTAACTTCAGGTTTCCAGGCGATGGTGAGCAGCCTGCGCTGACGGCTGATCTCTTCTTCGTATTCGGAGATAGTTTTTTCAAACACGCAGAAGATCTCCTGAGCCGCGGCCGTCAATCGCTCGTTAACGAACTGCCTCAAACACTCAACTGAAGACATTGTTGTTTAATTAAAGATGCACCATATTTCCATGCGATCCGTTAACGAGAATGCTTTTTTTGTTTACTTCCGTCGTGTGTCACACTTTAACGGTCCGGCTTTGGCAGCAGTACAGTTCCACATGTTTATCGGGGATTCTCTTCACCACGCTTTACCAACTATTTTTTCAGTGATTTTTCTCGAAAACATCAAGTTATTTTTTTGCTTTTTTTTCCTGCCCACATTTATCTCGAAGTGACTGAAATTCATGAGTAATTCCAAAGTCTAAGTTATGCTAAAAGTTGTGCATTGTAAAGCTACTGCTCACTTCAGGAGGGTAATCTGTCTCTTAAACATGAAGTCTATGCACTTATTAGATGCATGGAAAAATCTTTCTATGGAAGATAAATATCTATTGATATACTTATCAATAGATATCAATTCAATAGATGTGAATTGATGGCAGGTGTTATGCCCAGAAACGCATGCCTGCCCAAAATTGCATCCCCTCTCGCGGGAGCGCGCATCGCTCTAA
>NW_015113512.1:155308-156841 GCF_001443285.1 Poecilia latipinna | reverse complement strand
TTCTAAAAATTTTGTTACTTGGGACATTTTACATACATGACATTACACATTTATACAGAAATTTCTTTTACATAAATATCGTAATAAATACAATTTGTCAAATTAACTCCAACTAAAAGAAGATAAGAACAAGGATGTTAAAACAAACTCTGTATGTTAAAAGTTGAGCAGGACCAGAGTGACTCCTTACGAAGTTCTGAGCCGTCCCGTTCTTCCAAACAGCGCTTGGTGCTCAGAGGGGATTCCCGCCCTGCTGCTCCTTCCCGCCTGCCTCACCCAGAGAGCCAGGCCGTCACTGCTGGGACCTCCGTCCGTGGAGCGCCGGCTCCTTCATCCATGGAGGGTCAGGCGATTCTTCTTTGTGGCTGTCTCCTTGGCGCCACCTGCAGCTCTGATCGTTTCCCTTCTTGCTGCCGCCATTCGGATCACAGCCACGGGGGGCATCTGCCTGCGCCTGCTTACCAGCAAGTTTCTGGAGGTCCATATGGAGTCTTTGATGGTGGCTAGGGGTGAGCCACATCTCTGCGAAGTCCTTCTTCACCATTTTCAGGTGGCTCACCGCCCAGAAACGCATGCCTGCCCAAAATTGCATCCCCTCTCGCTGGAGCACTTATCGCTCTAAAATCTCGCATATTGACGAGAAACCGGACTGAAATATGACCGAAGAGGAAATTTTAAAGATATTTGTAACATTATCACGTTTCTTAACCATGTAATCCCTAAAATGGTGGTTTTATTTCGCAAATTACTTGAAATAAATACGGTTTTTACACCTTTATTGACACATATGAGTCGAACTTTTTTCAGTCCGTGTCTGTTGAAAACGTTCTCCGCAAATGGTTTGAAATTCTCAGCTTTGTCTTTTGATACCATAACAGCTTAAAAGCATTACAAAACAGAGGCCCATTATGTAGAACATTTTACATCATGCTTAACTTTCTAGTCTGTTAATGCATTTTAATTAATGAGCCTGAAAATATTTGCATCCATCCTGTTGATATAAAAATTATAGCTCAGAAACAAGTGTCATTACGTAGAAAAGGTGAAATCCTTTCAGCTCTTTATTTCTCCAAGTTAGCACAGGGATGCATTTTTTGGCAATTTGCTTTTCCAACCTGCCAAAATATGCATCCCCTCTCCATCCTCCCCAAATATTATCCTGTCGATATAAAACTTATACCAGTAGTTCATGGAACTATTCTGGTTATGTAGAAAAAGTTATTTCACTCTTAACTCTTTAATTCTTCAATTTAACACAGGGATGCATTTTTGGGCAATATGGATTTCCAGCCTGCCAAAATATGCAACCCTCTCTATTTTCCCCAAATATTATCCTATTGATATAAAACTTATACCAGTAGTTCTTAGAACTACTCTGATTATGTAGAAAAAGTTTTTTCACTCTTAACTCTTTAATTCTTCAATTTAACACAGGGATGCATTTTTTGGCAATATGGATTTCCAGCTTGCCACGATATGCATCCCCTCTATTTTGCATATTTTGGCAGGCTGGAAAAGCAAATTGCCAAAAAA
>NW_015113512.1:96594-150951 GCF_001443285.1 Poecilia latipinna | reverse complement strand
TATGCGTTTCTGGGCATAACACCGGGTTATCAGAATGAACTGACTGAACCCAGACAAAGATCAAAAGCACATCAATCGTACCATTTATTGGGTTTATCTATTTGACTCAAGGTATTTTTTTTTTTTTTTTTTTTTTTTTTCATTTTATTGGTTGAAAATAAGCAAGTTTCATCATAAATCCACAGCTGTTTCACTGGTGTATTTAGCAGTTTTATCAGCTTATCCAATCAAATATTTACTCTTGCTAAAAAGAAGAAACTCATTTCATTCTTTAATTTTGGGGGAATTTTAGCAACATTTATTTCTGATCTTTTCCTTTTTTGAATGTTTTCTGCAGGAAACTGATGTAATAGGAATAAACCAAATATAATAGGAATCAAATGATTACACACAAAACAGATCAATTGGAACACGGATGAAAGGGATGTTCACTAGAAGGGATAAAGTCCATCCAATCGGCAAACATTAATGAGTAAACTTTACAATGACTGCGCCTTATGAAAGGTGACACTAGCAGCAACACGCTTGTTGTACTGAGATATAAGGGGTAATAAAACTGGATTTATCAGCTGCGCTCAGAGCCAAAAAACCATCACTTTGGAAACTTGTCTAGTAGATCCAAAGAGGACTTAAACTGTGGAAGATGTTAAAGGAGGCACTGATTGGGACTCTGTGTGGGGCTGTCGCATTGACTATTGGTATCCTAATCGGTCACTTTGGTATCCAAAAGAACTCTGCACCATCCTGGGTGAATGATGTGGCGAAGGATGTGGACGAGGCCCTCATCAAGCAGTTCTTGTCTGAGGTGGAGACATTTCAACTTCAGGAGAACCTTAGGTAATATGATCCTTTAATTCTTTGAATTGCTTTTTGGTGTCATTTATTTTATATGCCATGACAAAAGGCATTGCACTGCAAACAGTAAACATTAAAGCTGAAAGAAGCACTGCAGTCCAAATTGGAAAGAAAAAAAAAAGTTTGACACGTTTGGGGGTCAGTCAAGATATTATCTCATGTGCCTGACTTTTTAAGACAAATTTGATCAAATCAGACTTTCCTTATCCACATGTTTCTGTGCAGGGAATTGACAAAAGTGCCTCATATGGCCACATCACCTGGCGACGAGGAGACGGTGAAGTATGTGCTAAAAAGATGGCAAGATCCAGAAACTGGTCTGGATGAAGCCTGGAGACAGGAATATAAGGTCTACCTTTCATTTCCCGACCCTAAAAACCCCAACAAAGTCACTGTTGGTGAGTCAAAGAGTGACACAGTGTCCATCCTCTGTGAACATTTCTCTTGTCTGGCTTGTGATTTAGTTTTTATTTGTTACTTTGCAATGAGTTTAGGATGATTGTAATGTGCTTATTTCAGTAAGCTCCTCAGATGCTGTGCTGTTTACTGTGAGAGAAAGGGAAGTGAACTACACTGCTGATCAGAATGATCCTCAGGTGGTTCAGCCGTTTGCTGCATACTCTCCTGCAGGAGAAGCAAAGGTAAAAAGACCTGAGGATTAATGCAATCTGTAATATTTACTGTAAATTAAAAGCATTTATTTATTATTTTCATTACAAATCGAATTAAGAAGTATCCCTGCAAGTAGAAAAGAAACAATTCCAAGTAAACAGTGCTATAATGACCAGACAAGACGCCACATATTCACATTTACAGTGAGATAATCACTGTAAAAGTAACTTAGCAAACTAGTAAAACTCACATGATGTTTATAACTTTGGCTGGAAACGGATTAAAATCTGACCTGTCAAAAACATGAAGACGTCTAACATTTTCTGACTTCATATCAGTATATCTTTTTAAGAATAGTATCAGAGCAGAGCATATCTTTACACTGCAATTATCAGCTAAATGTTGAAAAAAATACAAGAAGGATTTTTTTTTAAATTACTCAACAACTGATTTCTTTTTGTTAATTTATATAAGGTTTCAAGTTCATCCTTTAACTTCTTTTATCATTGCTCTTATCATAAACTAGATAAGGACTGTGGATAAAAACGGCATCTGTCACTGAATCATAAGATCACTGACAACTGCTGGTTATTTAGATTGTCCTTTTAGTAATAATTATGAAATAACATTAATTTCCGAAAGCCTTTTTCCCCCTCAGCTTAGTAATGGTTGTTTTTTTTTTTTTTTGTGTGTGCTTTTTTTTAATGCTTTCTATGTTTTGGACGATTTAGGCAGAAGATTCTCTAAAGCACATTTACTGATGTGGTTGTTTAATTATAAGATGCATAATTTCCATATTCCCAGAGAAGAATCTGCAAATGTACATACTGTAGTTGGTTATGTACCAAGATGGATAAAATCAACCACAACAGCAACCTGAGCACAATGTGAGGAGAGCAAAGAGGAGAAACAAAACGGCAGATGTTGCTTAATTATTTACAGTTTGCTGGTCATATTGTGTTACAGTTGTTGTTTTATTGGGGCCACAGACGTACATTTTGCAGCAGATAAGCATCTTCAAGGCCAAAAAGATCTTTTAAATCTATAGTTGCAATTCATTATAAAGATAGGGAGATTGGACCATCAAGAGATTACCTGTAATAACTCACAGTTATTACAGCATTCCTGGAAAACTATTTGGCTGATTTATTTTTTTATGGCTTTAGGGGAAACTGGTTTTCGCCAATCAGGGAAAACCAAGTGACTTTCAATATCTGAACAACACCATTGACCTAAGAGGAACCATCGCAATCACCAGATATGGTGGAGAGGGGAGAGGACAAAAGGTCAGTTTTACTTGTTAGTGGAATTCATTTATTTTTATTTTTTATTTTTATTTTTTTCAAACAGTGACTTCTCTGAATTTAAGTATGCAGATAGTTTGAACAAAATTCAGCTGCTCACCAGATGTTGTGGTGTTTTTGATGCAGGCTATCAATGCAGCAGCCTACGGTGTTGTTGGGTTGCTGGTGTACACTGACCCTCTGGACATGAATGATGGCCTCATGTCGGACATCAATGAGACTTACCCACACTCCTGGTACCTGCCACCCACTGGTGTGGAAAGAGGCGCCTATAGTAGAGACTTTGGAGATTTGCTCACACCGTATTTGGCTGCCAAAGGTAATAAGTGGCTTCTTTAAAAGGAAGATTTGGTTTTGTCATAACGTCAAACAAACTCTGCCGCAACATAAAAATATGTAGCTCTCATATGCACTCTCAATAATGATTTCTTTTTTTTAATCTCCAGAGAACACCTACAGAATC
The DNA here is from genome assembly GCF_001443285.1 of Poecilia latipinna. Taxonomy (NCBI): domain Eukaryota; kingdom Metazoa; phylum Chordata; class Actinopteri; order Cyprinodontiformes; family Poeciliidae; genus Poecilia; species Poecilia latipinna. The sequence continues at coordinate 147,717 of NW_015113512.1, read as the reverse complement.
CCAACTGAAGACATTACTGGGATCCCTCCCATTCCAACACAACCAATTGGATTTGAGGATGCAAGCACACTCATTTGGTCTGTGGAAATTCGCTTGTGGAATAGTTAGGGCTCAAACAGACTCATAATAACATCATTATTTATTTTTATTTTGGATGTTTCAGTGCATTGGCAGGAGATCGAGCTCCAAATGACTGGCAGGGAGGATTCAAATGTGTCTACAACTTAGGTGGTCCAGGGTTTAAAGCTGCATCTCCCTTCAACGACAGGTTGTCAGCATTTCACAAGATACTGAAATGATTAGCAGCTCACTACAGAAACAAAAAAATCTAATTATTTTTGATCAAATAAATTATAAATGAATTTATCTTGTGCATAACACATAATAATGGGTATGATTGCGGTTTAATAATGTGATGCTTACTTACTCCTGTAAGCAACTGCATTAAGATAAGGAGATTGCAACCAAAGTATGAAGCAGAAAAACAAAGATAAAGCTATTGGGAAATGATTGGAGTGGAAAGAAGAGTTTATCACTGGCTCCACTTGCAACTAAAGTGTCTCTTGGTTGATTTGACTGAATATGAGCAGCACATACACTTAAATTAAATGAAAAAAATTCTCCCAATCTACCAATCAAGCTTAAAGCGCTGTGAAACCTTAATTTACACTCAAGAAACCCGTTAATGATTTGAGCTTTGAGTCGACTGTTAACATCAGTCTGTATCTATTTTACAGTGAGGTAAAACTGGACATCCATAATAATGGAGCGATTGTAAACTCCGCCAATGTGATGGGAGTTATCAGAGGAAGTGTTGAGCCAGGTGAGACCGGCAGACCTCTGTCTGATGTTTTCATGCGTATTTTCTTTGTAACCGTTTTTGCACGTATGTCCACAGACAGGTATGTGATCTATGGGAATCACAGGGACAGCTGGGTACATGGCGCCATCGACCCAAGCAGTGGAACGGCGGTCATGCTGGAAATTACCAGAGTGCTGGGCAGAATGGTCAAACAGGGTGAGAAGAATAATGTAGCAGAGAAGAGAAATGGCCGTCTACCGGTTTTGATTGATAATTTCGGAGCCTCTTTGTGACAGGAAAATGGAGACCAAGGAGGTCCATTATCTTTGGCAGCTGGGGAGCTGAAGAGTTCGGTCTTATTGGGTCTGCTGAGTACACAGAGGTAAAGTCCGTCCCAAAAATGAGTACAGCAAGAAAAAATGAATTCATTCACAAATAGATATGGTCTCCACTTTCTCAATGGAGTAACAAAAAGTACTTGAATGAGACAAATAAGTAATTACTTTTTGTCTTGTGGTATATTTTAAAGTAAGGAATATAATTTTGCATTGCTAATTGCATTTATGTACAATGAGATAAAGAGAAATCTTATGTTTTTTCTTTTGTGCAGGAATACTTCACCAAACTCAGTGAGCGTACTGTTGGTTACATAAATGTGGACATTTCTGTTTTTGGTAAGAAGTTGTACTTTTTACATTAAACAGTTTGAAAATATAATAGCAGAACAAAATTAGTGGCATAATTGCTTGCATATAGTCTTTTATAATTACACTCACATACAGTGAAATACCAGTCTTGTTCTATCCTGTACATTTGTTTCTGCAGCAAATGCCACACTAAGAGCTTCAGCAATGCCATCAATGCAAAGTGTCATCTTCAGAGCTGCAAAACAGGTCAGCTTTTCAAATCATATCTTTTCAGGTGTTTATTAAAAGTACTCAGATTTGGATAAAACTAATTTGCACTCATACTTAGGAATGTTTGATTTTGAAGTATGTCTTCCCTTCAGGTCGATGCTCCGGGACTTGCGTCCACATCTGTGTACGACAACTGGATCCGTTACACTAACAGAACCAGCCCGACCCACGGACTCATTCCAAGGTACAGACCTGAATTATATTTAAACATATAAATGTATCCACTTGTTTTCTAAACCCTCCATAAGTTCCAGTGGGGTGAAAACACAGTGGGTCTCACAAAAATCTGGCTGCAAGTGGAAGAGGCAAAGTCAGAAGTTATTTTCCAAAAATTCCAATAACACTTAGTCATAGATGTATTAAGTGACAGCTGATTTGTGCTTCTTCTTTCCACAGGGTGGGATATTTGAATGGAGCAGGGAGTGATTATGCTGCCTTTGTCCATTACCTAGGAATTACTTCCATAGATATGTCTTACACATATGACAGGGTAAGAAAAAACATTTTCTTTATATATTATTTCAAGGGGAATGAGGATTTTGTTGATTTTTTTCAGTGAGAAATGCCTCTGCTGGATGCAGAGGGGCAGCAGACAGATGGATAAATGTTAGAACAAAACAGCAAGAAGAATCCAAATGTCAATAAATTAACAATTTAAAACAAAAATGTGAAAACAACACATAATGAAAAAAGTATCATAAGTAACATATGTGCAACTGATTGCTTTCTGATTTGGAAAATGGAAATTTGCCTGTCGCAAGACAAAACAATTTGAAAAGAGTAAATAAATATTTTACTGCTTTTAATTACGTTATGCAAACAATGGCATGTTGAAAACTGCTTAGACTCGTCACAATAATCAATGGAAAAATCTCAATTGGAACCACAGCAATCAAATTCTCTTATAATTGCTGACTTCGTGCACATTTCCTCTGGTGTTTGGATGATCTACCTCTGGTGAAAACCTCCAGGTCTTTGGGGTTGAAAGGCCTCTTTGCCATCACCCTAATTTTAATCTCCCAACACAGACTCTCTATGAAATTCCTATCAGTAGAGATATGTTTGTAAACTTAAAACGCCTATAGACCTACATGTACTAGTGATTAGGATAATTGGTCATGAAACCAAATCCCTGAACAAGCAACACCATTTGTAAAGTAAGAACACAAAGAGAAAACATAGTAGCAGCAATAATAAATCTGAAATGGTAAATGGCAGGGATGAGTTTTTGATTCCAGTAAAATGTAATATTTACAAAATACTACAGCCTCATTCTTGTCTGTCACCTGCATATTTCAGCTCTTGTTCTTCCTTGTACAGAGTAAAACAAAAGCTCGGATTTACCCTGCCTACCACACAGCATACGACACTTTCGACTATGCATCGAGGTTCATTGATCCTGGTGAGTGTTGCAATGTCTTTCACTGTACTGCAAAATTATTGCCTTTATACTGTTTTTCATGACGGTGGAGATGATCATTCCATTAAGTCTACTGTCAGGTTCAATAAATGAGAAAAGCTACTATGTCTCCTCTTTTGTTCAAATCCCAAACCTGCTCCTCTTGTAGGATTTGTCGCTCACCAGGCTGTTGGCAGGACTGCAGGGAACATCCTCATCCGATTGGCTGATAGTCTGTTGTTGCCTTTTAACTGCAAGGACTACGCTGAGAGTCTGGAGGCTTACCTGGATACAGCAGTGACCTTATACCAAAAAGACCTTGAAGCTAAAGATATCTCAATGGGTTAGTAAGTAAAACAGAAAAGAGGGAAATAACCTGCAGGAATATTTAGTTTTCTCCTCATCTGTCAAATTTCCACAATGGCGTCAATAACATATCATTCATTTTGTGCTGTGTAGGAAATATGGATCACATCCTAAATTTGGGATTCAGTTCATAATAAAGCCAGAAAGTGCTGAAGTGATTTGTGCTTCATTTCAGAACCTCTCATTCAAGCTGTGGCCAACTTCCGCAAAGCAGCAGAACAGCTGGACAAAGTCATCCAGAGTTCAGACCTGGCAAATGAAACGTAGGGGCATGCCCGCATGCAGATGCAGTTAGTATGATGCCAAAACCATTTTTGGTCTGCATCCCTCTCCGTCTCTGTCTTCTTCTTTTTTTCAGCCCGCTAAAGGTCAGAAAGATCAATGATCAGCTCATGTTGATGGACCGAGCCTTCTTGAATCCTCTGGCCTTTCCACATGAATATGGATTCAGGTAAGGCAAAAATGTTCCATTAGCAGGGTGCCTTGCAATTTGGGTGATGCAAATTAAACATTAACCGTTTCTCTAGCAAGTGTATTTCATAAATGCTGCATAATGATCGGTAGCAAAGGTGGTTCAGAAGGGTGGTTCTGATATCTTTTTTACTTCTCATTTTTCATCAAACATTGTTTTCAGGAGATGCGAGGTTTCATTAACGTTCTACTTCTTTGGGATTTTGCACTCCTTGTTTCAATATTCCACAGGCATGTGATTTGGGCTTCAAGCAGTTCTGGCAAGCCGACCTTCCCAGGGATAGCAGATGCCTTTGCTCAGGCTAATTCATCACATTTGGACAGCGACTGGGGAAAAGTGCACTACCACGTGTCAGTAGTGGCCCAAGCCATCGAAGGGGCTGCCGACATGCTGAATGAAGTCATATAGGCAGAAACTCCTTGCGTAAACTGCAATGCTCCGTGGCTGTCTATTTATGAATGATACCACCTGCAGAAATTTTAAAATCAGTGTAGAAGACATATAGAGACACATGTGATGTAACTATTCAAAGTTGTGCAAATGAACATGTCGTTTTTCCCTTTTAAGTGCTTTGTTTTTCAATGGTGTGTATTTCAAGAGTATCCTCTGTCAGCATGTTGTGTTTTAGACAAAGGAAGGCTGTCAGCCTCCCTGAAATTCATCAAATGATTGAAGTGAAGTGAAACATAAGACAAATGAAAGAATTTCTTCGTTTTTAATAAAGATTCAGTTAAACTTCCAGCATTTGTTGTATTTGAGGTGAAGTTTTCTTCTGCTTTTTTAATCAGCTTGCGTCGATAGTTGTTATTCTTAATGTTTTATTAATGAAAAGGCACCAATGTTCTGGCTGAGAGCTACCAAGAGGCCATGTTGGATTCTGAAATCAGACTTACTATGAATGGCTGACGTTTGCAGTGAATGATAATGGAATATAGGTATAAATAACGCTGGAACAGTGCATTCATGGAAAGAATGCATCTCACTAAATATTTGTATAAATGGGATTTGCTTTGGCCAGCTGAAAAAAAAAAACTAGACCAACAGGAGAAGCTGCAATACTACACCATTCCACCAGGGGGCAGAAAATGCTTTAATGTAATAGAGTAACAACAGAATGAGAGGTAACACAGAGGTAACACTCTTCTATCCTGGTCAAAGTTTACTCTGCTGAACAAACTCAAGTGAATCCTCAGAGCTGCAGCAGAAACTCTGGTTTGCAAACATCTGTGTTTCCATTTGGAAATAAACATCTTAGTTTAAATTCATTCCACTGCTAAGCGACGAGAACATCTATGCTGTATATAAAGAAGCCATGTATTATAATCAATAACACCTGGTACTATGTAAATCCTTAAGAGCCACATTTCATTAATCTGAAATGTTAAGATTAAAAATAGAGCTATGGTGTCGGAAGGAAAGCCACATGTTCAACATCATGTCATTTTTAGAAAGTTACAAATCATAATAAGCTCACTTGCCAAAAATAGAAGCCCCCTTTTCACAGTTTCAGGATCTGAGCCTGTTCTGACAACCTGGTTGAGAGTATTTCAGTAAAGGACGACTTTTAGTGGGTGATAAACCTCTGTACTTTTAGTTGGGCACATAAACAAACCACCATGATCCTTTCCCACAGCAACTCCGATTAAATAATTTGTATAGTCCATGGATCTTTTTCAGCCAACGCGTGGGATCCACACAAGAGGGAAAGCCCACTGTAGCTCCTTTCAGATTTGTAAATGCTGCCAAGAAGTCTCCTGTATTAGACTGAACATTATGTCTATTGATTCATATGATTGCGTATAAATGGACTGTATGGAGAATTTGACACTCTGTGGTTTGCACCAGTAATACTCTACTCAAGCAAAATGGTAATATCAAATAAAACACTGAAATTTAATTTGAGCTCATGCCATTACAATATCGGTTTCTGCTCAATTTCTTACATTTTTGGGATTAAAATTGACATATTTTATGTTAATTTATGGAGATCAAGGTAAAAAAAAAAATAAAAAATCTATCTGGGCAAACATTTCAAACTGACCAAACAATTAAGTTGTAAAATTGTGAAATCAAATTTCATACATTTCTAAGCTTAATCATAAAACCTTAGTTGGACTGCAAAAGTTAAATGTATATTTGGGAGTAAGATGTAAATGACGGGATGCATTTACAAAAATAAATCTCTAAATTACTTCACAATGTTAATGTAGGATCGCCAGAGTCAAATTTCCACAATGACTCTCAATCATGCAGAAAAAGAAAAACACAAAAACAGAAATATGGGTTTTACACACCAGTCTCAAAGTTTATTATTTTAAATATACATAGACTTTCCCCTCCATGTTACATACCCCCCTCTTCATCCTGAACCTCCCTCCCCTCTCCCGCTCTCTCAATTCTTTGTCATCTTTCACCCCTCCAACAAAAAGCTTCTCCAGGCTGTAAAACGCACTCTACTTTGTGCAGCATATTGCTCGTTAAGACATATTTGAAAACATAAATTATAAATACTACAGCTTGTGTTTTTTTTCAGTTTGAGAATGTTTATGCAACAGGTTTTTCTTCAGAAATCAGTAATGAAAAATTGAAACACAATTTGGTTAGTTTAAAAATACAGCATTCTAAATTGAAATATTAGTACTTATTCTTTTGTGGTCAAAAATGGATGAGAGCAAGTTTTAATTTGGCTTGATTCCTTTTCCTATTTAAAATATAAAGACATAACATCTTTCCCCACAAGTCACGATTTGTGTTTTCCGTTTGTTTTTTCATTCACTGAGTTCTGATGAGAATATCCAGTTATCAAAACATCCCAAGACCGCTTCCCCTCATTATCGGCGCTAACATCCAGATGTTCTCAACACAATCTAGAAAGTAAAAGAAAACAACACAATGTCCCTCAGTCTGGCTACATATGAGAAATGGACTCCATTATTTTTAATGACGGCGAGTACACAGTGGTCTGTACCTTGACAGGTTAAACAGCAAAGAGTGCTTATTTTTTTTTTCAAAAGAAATCCTGAGTGTGAACAAATTAAGCCAATGTTTTTTGTTTTTTTTTAAATCAATTTAAACTTCGATCAAAGTGAGCCATTTCTATTACAGCTCATGCCTTTAATAGTGTTCGTCTCTCTACCATCTGACCTCATCAAAGAGGTGTAAAAAGTGCTTCAGATCAAATAGATACAGATGCGTTAATCACAGGGCTTTTTATTTTATTCCAATCTAAAGTTGCAGAGCTACGATTGTTGGTCCAATGAGGCAGCCGACGTTGCAGGCAGAGTGAAGGACAGAGTGAAACGGCACTAAAGGAAAATTCAGGTTTTTAAGTCACAAGGCATGCATGTTAACACTTAACTCAGAGAGTTGCCACCAAAAGTGTTTAGTCTGTGATATGCATCAGTCTGTTTTGGTGTGTGTATCAGAATCTGTGCATTTCTGTCGTTCAACAGACGAAGGCATTGAAAAAAAAAAATCCTGCTTTTGCTTGTATGCTTGCTCATCAGTCCCTATGCTGAACTCCAATATTTTAAATATTTTCAAGTGACTGCCGTGTTGATTTGGGTGACATTTTCAAACTGTCTCTCAATCAACAGTGAAGGAATATTGCAGGAAACAAAAAATGGGTGATTTTTCCAAAGAGCAACACTGTCTCTGTGTCAGTGTGCCCTGCGGAGCATTTTATCCAGACCTCATCAAGTTTTGTGTCCATCATTCTTGCAGTCAGTCATTTTTAAGGAAAAAACGAAGGGACTTCGTTTTTAAATCAGGGAAGCCTCAAAAAGTCAGGACAGGGGTCACATACGGGGAGAGTATTTGGGGTTTCTTGGCACCTCGGTGAAAGATTTCAGCTCATACGGGATCCCTGTATCCACTTCGATGGATTTACGGGAAAATAGCAGCCGGATATCATTGTGCAAGTAAATTTTTCCAGATTTGGAGCTCTGGAATCTGAAAAAGAAAGAACAATAGCAGGTAAGTCAAATATTTATATTTTTAAGCACTGCAAAAGGCTGCCAATATTCCTTTTTAACATTTGATTGTACAATGCATCTCTAGAATAAGTTGTAGGTCAGTGAGAAGAATGTGGAAGTGTAATAATAATAAAAAAAAGACAAGCTCAATCATGCCTGAGATGTATCAAGTAGCAAAGAATTCTCTTCCTGTCGAGTGCTCCGCCACCTGGAGACGCCCCATCGTTCCCCTCTGTGCCTTCCTCCACTGGCACCAGGAAGATACGGTGACGCAGGAAGGTCATGTGATTGACTGGCATGTCTCCAAAGTTGTACGTCACCAGGAACATCTTCACCACAGTTTTATTGGGATTAAATAAGGTCTGAGGAGATGCACACAAAGATGATTAGAAGATACGCAGAATGAGCCCATTTTCTTTTCTTTGAGGATAAACTCACCACTTGAATGGTCCCTGCTTTGGGTATGCTGTATCCTTTCTTTCCAAGAGGCTCGAGTGATATCACACCCTGGTGGAGAGAAGCAAATATTTACAACTCAAAAAGTAGAAAAAAACAACATCAAACAATAATTAAAAACTCCTTTTTTATTTTAGTGGCTTCAGACTTCCATAATCACATCAGAATAAGCAGAGTTCGCAATAATTTTCTCATTTAAGGGCCATTCTGTTAAATAAATAATACACCCCAAATTTCTAACCATGCTAATCACTAATGCAAGGTGTTTAAAAGATGTTATAATGTGGACTACATAATTATTTTGTCTTGGTTTTATATTTCATATTTTCTTTATGGAGAAATCAGAATCCACCACAAAGGAAAAGGTTTTACAAAAACCAGAGATCAGAGATAAGTCTTGAAATTCTGATTTTTGCGTCTCCAAGTTTTAGCTAAAAATAGGCGTATGAAAGCATAAACAGAATGTATTTATACCAGCACAAAAACCCAACTCAGCAACCACATTACCAGCCTACAGTGGTTTAGGTGGCTGTTCAAATCTCTGGCTTTAGAGAGGATACAGTTTGAAAAGGTAAACAACCACAGATGAACACAGACTGACCAGGAAGGGCGAGGGAGCACTGTGCTCCGAGATGTCGTAGTACGTAACCTGCACAGGCAGCGTGACATGCTGCGGGCAGTAGGAGCCGCTGGCTCCGATCTCTGCTGTGAATCCTTCAATCTGCCCAGATGGGGAGAATCTGCCCTTCAATATGGACTCCTGCAGCACAAGCAAAAGGGGAAAATTGTTTAAATCATTAAACTCTTTAAGTGAGTCATTTTACTGGTAAAAGAAGTAAAAGTCATAAAAAATAAGTGTTAAACTTGAGTACCTCAAAGTTGCCCAGCAGCGATCTACTGATGGAAGACGAGGACCAACGTGAGGCCCGGCCGCTGTCGGTCTGCCTGCCGCTGCGCAGCTGCCGGCTGCATGTGGCCACAAACACACAAAAACACCAGTGGTTAGAGGCTGAGATCACAATAATCTTGCCTTAACCAATATGTCACACGGCTGCGAGTGTGTCTGCAAACTAAAGTCCAGACAACAAACCCTTTAATTTAGAAAAAGAGGAAGTATGCTTTAAACACCCACACCTGTTCCCCGTGTTCATTTGATTAAAATCTGAGAACCATCACAAAATCATTCATTTACTTCCACTATGACATGGAAACTATTATCTAGCATCCCTAGCAAAATATTAATTTTAATGGCCTCATCCTGTTTCTGTACCCTGTGTGCTTTCTTGATGATAAATGTTGTATAATTAGAGGCCTACAGAAATGACAGATGACTCACCTTTTTAAGCGCAACCCAGTCTTTAGTCGTCTCCCTGATCTGGTGCAGCCTATGGCAGTCTGGAAAAAAAAAAAAGAAAAACACTAAAAATTTAAAAATTGTTTTCTTTTAATCTAATTATATCTTAATGTGTCACTTCAATAGCATGCCTTGGAGCTCAAATGAAATTCTAAATCGCATCAGATGCTCCAATCAGTACCAATAAACAAACTCTCCCAGTTATCGTTTGGTAGATATGTGCGGTTGGGTGTTGCAGATTTTTTTTTTTACTTACTGAGCTTAGACTGTTAGACGCAAAAACATTTTCCATTTCCAGGCCTGCGTACACAGTAAGTGACTCATCACCAGCAAAACTCACGCAACCTCCAGCTAATTTTTCACTCATAGTTCAGTTCCTCCTAATTTATCCACTTTTAAAGCCTTTGTCAGCTTGTTGGCTCATCTTCACATACAACCAAATGTACATTAGGCATTATTCAATTATCCTGTGTGTAACTTTTACTTAGGGAAACATTAGCTTTTTAAATTTGTCATCACTGTTCTTAACTTATTGTGCTTTACTACACTATGCAGCATGTATTTTCCTCCGTTTCTAAATTTGTTTTAGTTAGATATCTAGTCCTCCCCTTTTCTTTCCTTCCTCTTATGCTCTACAGTTGCTAAAAATTGACCAGAGAACCCTGTTAGCACTCTCCCCACGAGAACTGACTGCATTAGCTCTTTCTAGCCTTCCTGAGTTAAAAAATGTCGAGTTCACTTCCAGAAAGATTTTAAGCAAAATGCACCTATATGTATGCGTGTATGCTCATGCATCAGCATGAGGGACACCCCACACTGATGTTAGGGAACAATAGCCCTTCCCTCAATGGGTTTTATTCTGGAGCTGGTCTGCTCTGTTCCAGCATGCAGTGATAATGAGCCAGCGTTACTTCGTGCTTTAAAGGTTTTACTTGTTCTCATAGTTTCCGTTTTGTTTTCATTGATGCTCAATTAGTTTTTCCTGAATTAATGGGGGCTACAGACAATTCATACCAAGTTGTTGTAATTTCTTCTAAACAAACCACTGTTGCCCCTAACCACAGAACATTATTTCTCTTGTTAGCCAAGTGTGCTAATTAAATGAGAAATCAAATAATCATAAAATTCCTCATATTTCTTATATGATTTAACTGCATAAATTGTTTTCTAAAGACTTTGTATTATAGCCTGTTTGGTGCTAATGGAGGAATTATGGTGAAGTATTCAAAGACAAACAAAAAACTTGAAAACTGGACTTCAGGTGTGGTTAGTTATATCAGAGGCCAACAAACAGCCACAGCTATAAAAGAGCTGGGGCACTGCCTCTGTGAGGTAAAGAGACATTATAAAAATGTCTTTTCCTCTGTTCACTCTGCTATTAGTTGAACAGAAACATAAAATGAGGACATAGTGTGTGTGTGAGTGCTAACCTTAGGGTGGTCTCGTGTAGAGGGCAGCAGGTGGTTCCAGTATGGAGCAGCTTTAGCATCAGTGCTACGACATGAAGTTACTCCTGAAGTTAGCAAAGACAGTCTGCTTCTTTTCGATGTAGAGGGCCCTTCATCTTCAGAGCACGAGTCTGCTGTGTCACTTGGGGAAATCAGTCTCTTTTTGGCTGGCCAGTGGCCTCCAGAGAATAGACGGTGACCGTTACTGCTTGGAGTTTTCTCCCAGGAAGCCAGGCCATTTGACGAAGTGGCCTGTTGGGTGGCACTTCTCTCAGGAGGAGAGGATTCGAGGCCAATGTCCCATTCAGTAGCTTCCCCTGGTTCCTGCATCTCTGTGTGGTGTGGAGGGGAGAAAGGCCCAGGAGGGCTTGTGGGGCTGGCAGGATTAGGAGTTTCATATGTGGATAGTTCATATAAGAGGGGGCTAAGCTGTCCTCCAGATGAGCCATTACTACACCCATCATGTCCAGGGCTACCTAACAAATGGGTTGATGTGCGGATGCCATTAGCCGTTTCTGTCCTTGCTAAGCTTCCGTTGGAGTGTCCCTGGTCACAGATATGCCCATGTGGGTCGCACATTGGGGGCGACTTGGGGGATAGTGGCGCAAATGCATCCGGGATGGGTCTGTCATGATTGTGCTGAGCCGGTCGCCGGGAGGGAGTTTGGCTTGGGGAGAGCGGTGGTGACCTAGGTGACAGTCCACCTTCAGCGTCTCTATGCTCCAAATGCATGCAAGAGTATGGAGAAACAGGCCCGCCAGGCCCAGTTATAGATCCATTCCCATTAGCTTGAGCTGGGGTGGACCCACATAACACCCCCCCCTCAATCACCTCATTGTCTGATGTGTCCTCCAGGTGGGAGCGCTTATGAGTCAGCTGAGGCTCTTCTAACACTCTTTTATAGCCCGCTCGACATGGTCTCTGTTGGGCATCAGCATGTGATCCAGTGGAGGCTGAAAATCCTCCCATCTGAGAGAAAATAGAGAGCTGGTAAACCTTTTGGAGTCGAAGCTCTTCTTGGTCAAAGCGCCTGGGTCCCTCGGCTCTAACGCCAGGATCTAGTCCCACCATTGGGGATGCAGATGGAGGCAGGTCCCCCTCCTGTGCTGGAAGCTCTAGTTGAGCCTTTTTCTGGGCCAACTCCACGTGAATGTGCCGCATGGTACTGCTGCTGCGAGTCTCGACTTTCCACAACAAGATCAAATAGATCCTCACAAACACCAGGAGGCAGACGCAGACGTCCCGCAGGAAAGGCTAGGAGGACATCAAAGTGTGTGAAACAAGACGATGAGCCACACACAACCTGAGAGGAACAAAATGCTGCATTAGTATGTAGTTTATGAAAGCAATACTAGCAAACAGTGAAAGTGGGACAAAATCTAAATGCGAGTCCCATAAAGATGAAAACCAAGAAGGTATTTTGTGGAGATGCACCAACAAATTGGCTGCTGACTGTAATCTGCCCATTCTATCGTTTCATATACCATAGCTGTGGAAAAGTTATGCTACATGCCGGTATTTATCCCTAACAAGACTCTTTGGTGTGGAATTTACTTCTAAGGCAAGAAAACTCAATGTTGCCTAAACTGAATCAGTAAGGTCTTTAAAATTAAGTCAGAGTACAGAGATGTAAAAGAAACATTTGCATTATGTGATAACTTGAATTGAACTTAAGACAAAACTGGGTCTTCATCTGTCCATGTGATTCAATTGGAATGAACCAGACTGACCTGAATTTGGACAAATTCTGACTCCATATCATAAGATAAAAACTGGACCTGGTTGTCCTGTAAACTTGCTTGAGATTACGCTGGGTGTGAGTTTAGCTGTGTAAATGAACTAAACAGAACTGACAAGTTTCCAACCATTGGCCTAGTCTGATATCTCCTGCCTTTGTTATTGTGAGATCTGAACAATTACAACAAGAAACAAAAAAAGCACAAGGCAAGAACACAGATTCAACCAATAAAACAAAAATGCTAAGCATAATTATTATTATTATTATTATTATTATTATTATTTCCATCAATGCATATCTAAAAGATTGTGAGAACAATACGAAGATCAACACCTCACCTTTGTGCAACTGTGTTGATGGGTCGTCTCTGGCACAACATCAGAAAGATGTGTCTAAATGAGCGATTCATGGAATTCATCCATGTTTCTGGAAGCTGGCATGAATGTATGCCAACATCACAGAGCAGATAATCAGGAAACAGGATCAAAGGTGAATGGCACAAGCACTCACACCTACGAAAATCAGAAGGTATGTCAACTTCTACCAATAAATCCCACACATCATAACAAGAAAATAACTGCATTGGTAAAAGCACAGATACAAAAACAAACATACATACAATTTCTAAATTATCTGCACAAAATTTGAGTAATCAAATTCAGATGCTGAGAAATTACCAGCAAGTGTTGCAGTGTCAGTACGGCAGAGGGCTCTTAAGAGGAAAGGTCTCTGAATCCAAGTTGGCAGTAATTCTGTTGCCACTCCCTCTGTAATTGGCTGACAGCCAGGTGAACCGTCCTTGGTTACCTGGGTGTGAGGTGGGACACGGCTGTGGCATCATGGCTGGGTCATTCCACCCAGTGTCCCTGAAGAAGGAAATATACATCACAACCACAAAAAGATCGACAGAGGAACTCCCTGAAAATAGGTAAAAAGGATGGATTGTGTCTGGAGAAGCAACAAACCCCTCCTAAATAAATCCATTAGAGCACGCTGTAAACATCCTAAAAAACAACGTATGCAGAACTGTTTTCATTGCCATCCTCTCCATGAAAAAAAATCCCCCATTTTAAACACAAAGGCCCCAAACTCTTTGAGCTGATAATCACACATGAAGGAGTCACTTCATGGAGTTAACTTGGCACCACACGGTGCTAAACCAAAAGAAGTGGGTTGTGTCCCATCCTACTTGGACCTGAATTTGGGAATGTTGGGTGAAGGGAGGGAGGCGGGGAGGGTCGCAATGAGCCATCACCATGGCGACACGTAGCCCAAGGATAACGACTCCTTTGTACTTGGCCACAAAGAGGGAGAAAGAGAAGCAGGGCTACAGAGTGCTTGAGGAGGCTGATGGTGGTATGGATCATGTTTGGGGGGGGCATGAAAAAGCTTCTTTAGAATATAAGTACATAAATAAATACACATAGCAATTTGGTGGTCTCCCTGAGAGGTGTACGCTCAAAAAGAAAAATTTCAACAAGCTTTTACAGATTAAAAAAATAAAACAACCAAATCCCTGTTCACTTTCACTTGGAGTTGGTCTCTTTTCTGCCCTTTACAAATAATAACTCTGCTTTTTGTAATTTAAAGAATGATGACAAAACTCAGACATCAATGACATAAAAAACTACCATTTTAATGCAGAAGTTCTTAAAAGATTGAATCACAATTCATCTACGTGTCAAAGTCGTTCTTATAAGAAATGATCAGACTAGATGCACTCTGGGTGACCTGCAGTTGGTATTCAAATTATCTTGCTGACAAATAGTGTTTCAGTAAATCGAGTCATAAGACATCTGGGTTTCTTGTACGTCTTCCTTAGATAAAACTCTAAAGTTCATACAGTTCACACATCTTCTCCAGGAAGAAGAACATAAATCTGTTTTTCCATACAAAACACTGCTTATACCAATAATGCAGAACATTACGACTGCCTGCTTCATGCTATGGGATATAGCACCAATCAGCTAGCAACAAATCCTTTAAGTCTTGTAAACTGTGTGGTGTGGTCTCGATGGATAGAATTTGTTAGTCCAGCTCAACCCCAGATCCTTAAATGGACTAGGATCTTGAGAATATCAAGCGGAGGCTCACAACTGAGACCCTGTTTTGGCAACCTCACTATTCTGCTGAAAGACACCACAACTATCAGGATCTTCGGTTTCCATTAAAAGATGCACATTGTCTCCAGCAGTGCTGGGGTAGGTATTTTGTGTCAAAATAACATCCACGTAGATAGGAGGTCACAATGTTTCACAGCAGAACATTACCAAAAGCATTCTGTCCACTTCTTTCCACTGTGCATCCTGGTGTCATGTGCTCCCATGACCAAGTTACTTCCTTCCATTGCTCCATAGTCTAGCTCTGATGCTCCATTACCCACTGCTTAATTACCCATTATCCACTGCTGCTTGTGGCAGTGGACAGGTCACCCAGACTATGACTACATAGGTCAAAAACACAACAAACTACAATGCACTTTGTGTGTATTCTGGTACCTTTCTCTCAGACTAGCAATCTGACCGCCGCAGACCAGGAACACCCCACAAGAGATGCAGGTTTGGAGGTGCTGTGTCGCAGACAAACATCAACTTTAAGGACAAGATTTTTACTTGCTGCCTAGTATAGCACATAAACTAACAGGTGTCATGATGAAGAGATAATCAGTATTATTTAGTTTTACTCTCAGCCCTCGTAATGTTATATCAACATGTACACAATGGCTTACCATAAGGTATTTGCGCTCTCCAACTGCTGCACACAAAGAATCACATAGTTAGGAGTGACGTCTCCATCACCTATAATTAGCTACCCAACATATGGTTTCTTTGCACATAAATGCCTTTTTCACAAATGTGACAAAAACTACTCCAAAGTACGAGTATAAGATTCTTAACAGCTACTGAGGCTACCAATTAAAACATTTCCAAAAAACCTAAAAAGACATGTTTATGCTTACAGCTAAATATCGTAACTATTGCAAAGCAATATCATCACTGTTTCATATGACGGGTCAAAATGGATGCAAAATGTTTAGGACTTTAATTTTATCAGAAGCTTCTGTTAGAGTATTCACATTTAAAATACTGTTAGTAATGACATCTGATATGCTCAGGTGGAGCAGTTCCCAACTAGGCCCATTAAAGGTCAGACAGGGATCATTACATAATAAACAGACAAAAAAAGGTTAACACGAATCAGTGCTTTACAAAAGGGAGGAAGTGTAACTGCTACTAGTATTTATATATTAAGTTCTCGGTGCTGCTAGATTTCTGGCCATAGTTTGAAGAGGCCTACGGCTGGTAGAAGCTGCCCAGCCCTTCTATGGCCCGATCTAGCTGCCAGCAGTGGAGAGGAAACACTCTGGCTTCACCCCAAGAAATACTTCAGGTTGGTGGGTGTGTGCAGGAAATTTACAGCTGCATCACTGAACATTGTGACTATGCTCCAATATTTGCATTTTAACATTGTATAATCTGGCATGCAGATATAGTGTCAAACTACTTTGTGCTCCAAAAGATTTTTTGCCCAAATACAGCACATTTTTATTGGTATAGAGCCTTTGAAATCGGTAATGGTTTGCATATTAAAAAACTGCCAGAGGGAGAGTTCAGTTCTCTAGGTGTGGTCCTATCTATTTGATCTACAATCTCAAGTTTCAGTCACTTATTTCAGGAACTACCCGACAAGTCAACAGGTATTGGCAATTTCCAAACAGTTGGGAACAATACAAGTTATTAATCCTCTGAAAACTGCAATTTACAAATAATACAAAACTTTTATCTTCACTTAAATTGTAAGTCCTAAGCACATGTCAGATCAGCTGTTCAGCTCATTGTCATATGGAAAAACAAAAACTTAATATGGTTCACGTTGGAAAATAAATGCTACACTCTAATTAAAGCCATAGGAGCTCTTATATTAGTTTTTTATAGACCAGGATCAAATAGCACACAAGGCAGTTGGGGGAAAAAATGTACATCAAAGTGATCTTGCCTCTAGCTGAGAATGATTTATCCTCTGCACTCAAAGACAGTGGGGGAAATGAACAAAATGACAACCTGCCAGCAGATTGCATTGTTTTCTCTGGGTGCTTTTCCTTTGGTCCCTTTCGCCGTTTCATACTTTTGCACTTTGTTCATTCTGTTCCTGTTCTTTCCTCAATGGAACAGTTTATGCTGACCATTTATCAATACCTCATACATTTTGTTCCTGCTTTGAACACTCACAATCTAAAGTAGTTTTATTTAATCTACAAATTGTCCACTGTAAGTAAGTGTGGTTCTGTACATCTATTAAGCAAGAGGCTTTCTTTCTACTGGAGATCAGCTTGGTTTAATTTGGTTTGATTAAAGACCACAATCTGTCAAGTTTCTTAAGAGACATCTGGCTGAAATATGGATCAGAAGCACAATTAATACAAATAAATTACAATACAAAGTCTTCAGACAATAAGTCACAACTTAAATTATGCAGGAGTTTAAAGCAATTTTATAAATATTGATCTCCAAAATTCATCAAAGCAGTCATCCTACCAAGATGAGAGAAATTAATCTACAACGTTCATGTGTACAATATGGGGTATAAATTAAATACAGTGTATCCCCTTCTTTTGTGGCTGTTAGCTTCTGCAGAAGTGCTAAGATGTTTTCAATAGAGTTTATAAATGCATATTAATAGATATTTGGAATTATCCTATTAAAATTGGTTGTTATTCTTAGAGAGGGTCTCATATTTGCAGATATCTTCTATTTGACTGCAGTTGTGCTCCGTAATCCCCAGCAAATACTAATACTAAAACATAAATAAGGTAACACAAGTATGCAAAAAAGGGATACTTATGTGCAAATATTAAAACACTTAAAAGCATTGTTTCTTTAGTTAGAAAATGTCCTTAAATTTCCTCTTGGAAATTGATGATAAAGAAAGGTGGGACAAGAACCTAATAGCAACTGCCATTCAAAAGAGAATGAGAGGACACAAGATGATGGACATGCAGTGAAACTTCAGCCTGGCAAAAGACCTTGAGAAAAGTATAAATAGACCAGGACCATGAGGGGCTCCCGCTCCAACATCAGGGCCAACCTAAGGTGTTCATGGCTACAGCTGCTGCGCGACAAGTTAGCTCACATACTACAAGATAAACTCAAAACAACTGAGCCTTGCACTGACAGTTAGCAAAGTAAACAGAATCCTGCTTTTACAAGTTTTTCCACCAGAAAAGAGTGACTCAACAAAAGGAGATGCAAAGTTAAAGACCTGGAAGTGTGTAATCATTGACAAGCAGGTAAGTAACATAAGATGCCTCCAGTGGATCCATTTCATGTGACGGTGTTCACAAGTTCGTTTATCAAAGACAACGCTAGCACCGTCAAGGCCACTAGTTAGGGCTTTAATTACTGTGATCAATGTTCTCTCTCAAGATGCATGCTATTTAGTCTACCTCTAAAACAATACCTGATTAGATTATGAATTTAAAACATGCTTCTTTGCTCGTTCACCAGACATTCCCTGTAAAAGTGCTGTTTGTGTAGCATGGAGGCTATTTTTCATCCTGAATATGAGTGTAATATTTTGAGAAATTCAAACCTTTGTTGTCAAGTCTAAATGGTAAACATATTCCAACTGAATCATCATGAAGGAAGAGTAACGGCACAGAAATGAAAAGGTTGATTTTTTTTTTTTATTTAACAGGAAGTGTTTTTATTTTGAAGAATCAGTAACATCTTCATAACAATGCTAGCTTATTAGCAATAAAATACGACACTGGAGGTAAGTTAAGTTTTGTTTCTTTAGAAATCACCTGAAGGCCTTTAGTACAGAATTTTGGACATAAACCTCCACAGCCATACGGTCTTATATTGCACTACATCTTTCACCATATGTTCATCTTAACATATTCTCTGAGAACATTATTAATAAAGCCATACAGTTGCAGTGGTGGGGTGGAATGTGCATATGTTTGTTCACAGGAGTGGATAAAATTGTCAACACATAAGCACCATTGTGTGTTGAGGCGAAGGGAGACAGTGGTCATGAGGTCAAAGGTCAGATGTCCTGTGTCAGTTGACTGATCAGGAGGGCTGAGAGGTGTTTCACATCATCATCATGAGGAAGGGGGCGTCAGACTTGCTTGACAAACGTAACAGAACAAGATTATCGGTTCAGTGCAAAGCCTCTAGTTAACCATTAAATCAAACCACACCAAAGGCGATCAGTAGTTTGAGTAGCAACTACACTGAATACTCAGTAAAACCATCTGTTTCACAGATGCACACTTAGAAATATGCATCAGTGATGAGCTCTGAAAACTTGAACAAGACTGAAATATAAACAGATCTTGAACTTTTTCACATTTTGTCACATTAAACTGTACATCACTGTATATTGATGGTATTTTAAGTGCATCTTTTTGGTTTTTTTTAAATTAGATATAAGATCCTCTAAGAGTATGGCATGCATTCTTATTCAACTCCATTACTCTGACACCCCTAAGTAAAGTTAAATGAAATTGCCTTCAGAAGTCAACTAATCAGACGCAGCTAACCAATGTGTGATGCTATCTCAGCATAAACAAAGCTGATTTGTGGGAGTTCAAAATCCCAATAAAACACACGGAAGCTTGTAAGATGTGGAAAACTTAAATGGGGTATAAATACTTTTGGAAGGCACTCTGACAACACACAGAAACACATCATATATTGATTTGGCTGACCTAGAAACCACCTCCCAGTAAAACCTAGGAAGGTGTCAGAGAGAGTTAAAAGCTAGCGCCTTGTCGAAAAAATAGCCTGACATTTGGCCTGTGTATATATTAATCACAACACACAAACGCCACATACCTAAGCACACACACACGGACAAGGCCAAGCATTCAAAGCACCATCACTTTCTGTCTTTCGGCAGCATAGGAAAAACACGTCTTGATAAAGATTCTTCTATACCTCCTTCTGTTTGACATTCACTGTGCCCCACTTTAAAGATGCTCTATTTGAAAGAAACACAGCTGCTGCACTTGCAGGATTCTGGATTTAGATTGGACAGCTCACTGACTGAAGGTTGCTTTTCTCTTTGTTTAGCTTACATTTCAAAGGCGTGAATGATGGAGCCATATCTTTTAAAGTCTTAACTTCCATTCATCCATTGTAGCTCCCAGAAACATTTGAGTTAAAAAAAAAAAAAAAAAAAACATTTTATGGTCTTTCTTTAGAAATCTTGTTTAGCTGAAAGAGGTTCCAACAAGATTGAAAAGAAATATGTTGCTAAAGTTCAATGCCTTGCAAAAGTATTTGTACCTATTAGATTTTTTTTCTAATTTGGTCACTTTACAGCCACAACTTGGAGTATAGTTTACAGGACGTTTATGTGACAGGCCAACACAAGTAAATATATAATTGCAAAGTGTGGGGAAAATGACACTGGGGTATTAACATTAAAAAATAGCTTAAAGTAAGGCATGTATATCTGTTCTGCTTTCTAGAACCATCTTTCATTGAAATTTGCAACTGCAAGTACTCTAGGATATGTCTCCAAAAACTTTGCACTTCTAAGGGTTGAAAGTTTCCCCATTTCTCAATCTATTTCATTGCAGCTCTAGCTATATGTTGAGTGCCATTATCCTGCTGGAAGATGAAGCCCGGCCCCAGTATCAAGTCTATTGAAGCCTCTAACAAGTTAACCTGTATTAAGCTGTAAGCATATTCCTATCAACTCCTATCAGCTTCCTTATCCCAGCTAAGGAAATGCATCTCCTCCAGAGTTGCAATCAGCCTCTCTTGACTTCTTCTTTGAATAATAACATATTTTCCATATTAAAAGTTCCATTAGTCAAAAAATGCATAATGAAAAGGAGGAACCTACAAATAAATGGCACTGGAGAAGTCGTCTCAAATCTTATGACACATTATGTATAGTTGCTCTTCTTTTGCAAATTGCACAGCCAGGGTAAAACAGAAACAGTTGCATTGAATATAGCACTAACACCAAGAAGGTCCACCTGCAAAGTCAATGACATTCATCACCTTGGCAACTACCAGGCGTAACTGCATTGATCACGGGCCTCACAAGGTGTTCTTGCAGTTTGGAAAGGTAGCACCAATAGAAAAGCATAGCTGTCTAGATGCACTATGGTGGAAAATCTAACAAAGTAGCACAGAACGTCAAAACATTCTTTATGTACCCAAGTGTGGAGTCGTTCCGCCAGCTCTGGCTCACTAACTTTCAGACCACAACTAGCTTTCCGCATGGCAGCATACAGTAAAGTCCAGTCCTTAGTTCAAGTCCATCCTTATTTAATGCATCTGTCAAAAACTGTCATAAAGAGGAAAAAAAAAACATATATAAACTGTACCCAACTGTAAGTCACAGGACTAGCCAAACTATGTAAAAATGTGGGACATATTGTACAGGGATTACGGTGCATGATAAAACGACCTTTGCTGGAAAAGTAGTTCAATTTTTCTCCAACTACCTCTTCAGAAAACAAATATGAGCCACGTTGGTTTGACTTTTTGACAATTCCCTACCCTGTATAAAGTGAATGATGTATTTATAAGTCTGTGGCCTAGGCTGTTATCTTGAATGAGCCTTTTGGGAAAATAAAGTTTCATCTCTGGCTTCTCACCGACACTCTGCACTGCTTGCGTTTTGAGTCTATTCCATAACAGATTGTCTCATCAACCTTTTGCAGATCACTGCCTGGACTAGTCCCAGGTCTGTTCTGTGCCTGGAGGCTGATAAAAAAAATACATATAAATACACACACACACACGCACGCACACACACACACTTGCTTGAGAACATTCCTAAACACAAAAAAAGTTTCTGCCTGCAAAAAAAAAAAAAAACAGCTGATTGAGTTGAGTACATGAACCCCTGTCTAAAAATGAATGGTTTGAAAGACAACTGAATGTATGTGTTTAACACAAACATATGACAGGAAGTAGCAAAGAAAAGACGAAAGTGACCGGGTTGGATGTAAGATGAACAAGGCAGATAAGTCACAGAGTTGCAGTAAACACAGCAGCTCGGCTGACATTCTGAACTGGGCAGGCGAAGTGACATTTTTGCTGAAAATGCTGTTTGACTCAGGGTCTCCCCTCTGTCCCTCCTGCTCTCCCCTCCCTCAGTCTGTCTGCCTTTCATGTGGCCATTTTAGGAGACGTTGAGTCATCTCAGTTCAGCTGACAATATGACAGAGATCAACAGGAGCAACAGTGGAGCACTTGACATGAGAGCAGGAGAAGTTGTCACACTCACCCTGTCAAAGATGAGGTTAGTCTCCTTCCTCCCTTTATTTTAGGTCAGAGTAGGTGACACTGTTCTCCTCTGCTTGCTCAGGCTGCCTTCTCCCTCCCTCTCTTGACTCACTGGTTTCTTCTTCGTTTCCTCCGTCCTGAACAGTTTGTAGTGTGAAAGAGAGTTCTGCCTTCCTCTCCTTGTTTTGTTCAGCAGCTTGCAATAATGCGTGTTTTCTCTGTTTTCTTCCTGTCTACCTCTCTCCACACTCATTTCGCACACACACATGCACAAATCAAAAACCTATCAACAACTCCCAGCCCCCATATGCCTCGCCTGTGCCCTCCTTCTCCTTTTCTGTTTTAAGCCACCCCCACTTTTTTCCTTCTTTCTCCTGTTTATGAACTCCTGTAAAGTATCTGAAGAAGTTTCTGATCATCTTTCATTCTTTTTCCTGTCTTTTCTCACGGTCTTTCCTATTCCTCTGTCATTCTTTTCAACACTTTCTCACTGTCCTCTGTCTGTGTGTTTTCTTTCTGTTGCTTTCCTCTCAGCTGATAAAGTGAGGCATGCTTTGCTCACTCAGCAGTGAAGGCATACAGACGAAATAAAGGAGGGGGGATTGGATGCTGAAAGCCGATTGGTGAGCTAAGAGGGGGGTCAGCTGTAATGAGCAAAGTTCTGATTGGTTGAGAGGAAAAGAGTGACAGGGGAGAGGAAGTGCAGGGAGCCAGAAGCCCGCCCACCTGCTCCTATACTGAGCCTGTTCTGCAAAATTAAAAAACACTTTTCTAAATGCATGCATTCAAAGTTCATAAACTTTAAACATATTTTCACTTCTGTGATTACTTTTGATCTTTTCGCACAAAGCAATACATATTTAGCTGAATGTAACTTTCCAAAGAACAACTTATAATAATAAGGGAGATTAAAGAACCACACGTCCATGCAATTCACCCTCCCCCTTTCTGTGGAGTCTTTCTCATACACAAGCTGCAGGCTGTGCAGCACGACAGCTTCAAACAGGAAAAGCAGAATAACAGCAGCCAGAGGACAGATAGGGAGTGGAGCACACACAAAATAAAGTTTATCAGCAGAGCACCAGAAGCAGCAATCAGCTGTGCACGTGTGACTAATTCTAGCATCTGTGAGCTAATTAGGAACAGCACTTTGATTATGCAATAAACGTCACAGAGGAGAGGAGTGGAGTTGAAGTATCCACCGCACGAAAAAAATGCATCACACACTGGAGAGCGCTCTCTCACCTCTCGCTCAAAAACAGGAGGCGAAACTATACGTCAAAGAATATTAGGCTCGCGTATTTAGCACACTTCTTAAGTTCTGCATGCTTGTTGCAGACACAAACACACCTCCCTGCAGCGTGCTGCTTTATCTTTATAAGGAAGCTGTGGTTTGCTCATTAATATAGGTCTGTTGGTTGGGACACACGAGACAAGTCTAAAGGCAGCTCTGCGTTTCTTCATGTTTCAGTTAGTAACTGTCACCATCCTGCTATGACTGCTGATTTACATCTGCCTCCTGGTCAGCTTCCAACTGTGACACACTGCATCTGCTTCTACCCAGATGGAAAATATATTCCTGCCTGTTGCTGCTTAGTTGTCATGTTATTTCTGGTACACAGAGAGCAGGAGAAAGTTTAAATAATAATAATAACCAAACATTTATATAAGATGTTGGACAAAAGACAACTTCTACTTATTAAACTTTTTAGGTTTAAAACAATAATAAAAATCCCAGTAACCTGAACTCTCTTGGCAATTTCCTGCACTACCACTACTACCGCCTAAATAAATGTGGGGTCTGACATCTTGCCAGAATCTCTTAGTGCACAGAAACATAAATAATTAAATTACTCTGCATAAAAGCAAGAAAAAATTATATGTACTTGTTTTATGGAATACAACTTGCCAGGATTGTTTGTATATACTTAAGGCATTAAAATGTTATCAAACACTTAATAGTTTTTGTGCAAAGGTTTCATACTCCATCGTGAGTATGAAAATAAAGCAAGAGACAATTAACTGAGGTATAACAAGCTTTTGAAAAGTCCCAGTTTCCAATCATAAACATTTTCTGAAAAAGTGTCAAAATGACCAGTTTTCTGAGTCCATATGCAGCATAGAGAACAGTAGCATTAAACTGATTACACAGGTTGCTGTGCACTGCTGGAAGCTGCCTCAAAGAGGCCTGCTACACTTCTCTTGTTAACATGGAAACAACCAAGAGAAAAGTGCTGAGAAATATTTATGGTCATGGAAAAAAAACAGCAAGTCATGCTGTGGAAACCAAAGGAATTCCACCTATTATTCTCATCAACACATTGCTGTTTTAAAACTATAGTGAACAAGCTTTTAGAAATAAAGATGTGTCACTACAGGGGCAAATAGCCTGACAAATTAAGCAGCTAACATCAGCTTGTTAGAATCTCAGGGATGGTACAAAAAAAGAAAACAGTAGGGAAAAGAGGGAAACATCACCAATGAATGGTTGTCTTTTACATGGAATCATGGATAAAAAAAATATGAAACACAACAACATGACAAAATATCAGATATACAGAAATCTACCCAGAAGAATAGCAACAAACCCACCAGAAAATGGACACAATGAAATATGATCAACAATAACGCTGCAAAGTACCAACAGTTAGTTAAAAAAGTCAAATTAACTACTTTATATGTCAAGATTGCAGGAAGGAGAATGAGTAAGACATATAATGATAATGTTAATAGTTGCATGTCTAACTATTGGCAATCTAGTTTGCAATTGTATTAAACAGATTGAATGTACCCATTCTCTGAAGTTACTGGAATATTATTCTTTAATATGTAACAGTAAATGCCCGCAGACTAAATGCACTCTTTCATAGAGGAAGAATGCAGGCCCCTCTTGCTGCAGCTTGATGTACTGAGCATGCTTTTTTAAGTGTGTGCAATCATATATGTGCGCAGACAAGCGGATTAAAAAAAAAAAAAAACAAGACACGTGTTTAACTATGAACCTCCAAATATAGAGATGTGGGGATAGGAGGGAGAGGAAAGGGAGGAGACAGAAGGTGGAGGAGGAACTTTAAGAGACAGCGAGATAAACCAAAGGTTGAGTTGAGACAAGGTTTCTGTTTTCAAACGGGCTCAACTGAATCTTCACATAGAAAAGTTTCATAATAAAATGAC
This sequence comes from Poecilia latipinna, assembly GCF_001443285.1. NCBI lineage: Eukaryota > Metazoa > Chordata > Actinopteri > Cyprinodontiformes > Poeciliidae > Poecilia > Poecilia latipinna. Next base: position 122,360 of record NW_015113512.1, on the reverse strand, counting down.
ATTTTTTTTGTTCCAAACCAGATCTGAAAAATCCCACGCTGCAGTATGCACAAATGTAAACAAACACCTTCATTCTTCTGTTGACTTTAGAGTCGAGGTTGTTTCTATATCTGGGGTAGAAAGGGTGTGTTTCCTCTGTGGAGACCCTCCCCCTATACGAGGGCACAGCCAGTCCACCAGAAGAGAAAGACAGGCTGAAAGTACAGACTCGCATTCTATCAAACACTCGCATTCCTGTAATGCTGTCAGGAACATGAGAATGTGTTTGGAGTCTTGGACAATCCTGCTGAAGGACAGTGAAGTTTTGTAATACTTTTAGTAATTAAATTTTGCCATGTCTTGGAGATTTCAGACTTCAAAGTGACACCATCAGTGTTTCAGAAATGTTATCTTCTTCTCCAATTACATCCTTAAAATCAAAAAGAAACAGGAATTTAACCCACGTGATAACTCAGAGAAAATCCCTTAGTCACAGTTTTGACTGAAAGGTGAAAAGGTCACGCTCCATGTTAGGAGGAAGGAAAGAACAAAAAGAAGAGAGCGAGGTGATGAGAGAGACGGGTGGAATGACGGTATAATAATGTGCATATGTGTATGAGGGTGGAGGAGGTGAACGCCCATATGAGCACATTTGAAGATGTGTGTGTGTGTGTGTGTGTGTGTGTACTCCTGTGTGGATTGAGCTCTACATAGTGAGGTGCACTAAGCTATAAATTTGACACAAGCTATTCGGTCTTTCAGTGTCGAAACAATTTTCATGACTTATCTTTGAAAAAAAAGTGAAATTGTTTGATTAAATATGCTTGGATGTTTTTATTTTTTCAATATGTCAAGAGATTGTAAGCTCCATTGATCTCATGTGTTAATAAATATCCATTTCATACCCTAAAAGAAACAACCCATTTTTTTTCCCCTTTCTTGAAGCCATAGATATTCAGTTTACTGTTGTGAGGCAGCTGTGTTAAGACCTGAACAAGATCTATAAACCACCATGATACCAGAATCAAATTTTACTGTTGTTGGATAGCAAGTTCCTGCATGCTGTTACCCACCCATTGTAATCTCTTATAACAACATTTACAAAGGTCTGAGGTAATCAGTAAAAATCTAAGGAGGAGATTTTAGATTTATACAAGTTGGGAAAGTCTTTTGAAACAACTGTAAGTTTGAAGATCACCTTAAACACTTGCATAAAAACAGATGTCTGCTTGAGACCCCGTTTGGTCTCAAACAGCCCTCGAGAGCCAATGTCCTGCAACTTTCAACACATAGACGCATCTGTGTTGAAGGTCCGATGGCTCGACCTCATACTCCAGCCATTGGATTTTGGTGTATTGGACCAGAGACATCTAAAGGTTGCAGGACACAGAGACTCAAAGCCTTAATTTGAAAACTCCTGGACTAAAAGAAGAGCCAAAAATCTGCCTAACAGAAAACTGAGCAACACAAGAACAATCAAAGCTCAGGATTGTATTTAACGCAAGTATCTCTTTCCACTGTCAAATTAATTTTGGGCTACAACAAGAAAGTAATATCTATAGTTTCATAATCTTAGATATATTTCATAGCCAAATTATGAAATATCTGTATGAAGCCAGAACAGAAAAGTTGCTGTACTGGCTTCCAACAGTCTAGATATCAATCCAAACAAAAATTTGTGGACTATGCCTAACCCCTCAACTGTTGTCATGAATTAAGTTTTAATGCAGCCAAGGAATGACGAGTATCCCATGAATGTTGGTTCGTCCATATTCCACACATACCAAGAACCCTACTGGAAGCATTTTGCTACCACCCTGCAGTCAGAGATCTAATTAAGCTTAGCTTTGCTAGCTTTAATATGCTGATTTTCTTTAATATGCTGACTAAAGCAGCATGTTGTAGATACTATATTCAAATTAAACTAATAAATGAAATTAATATGGGTAAGGCCCATTACTCAATGAGTTCTATAAGCCTAAACTGAATACATATATGCTAAGAAAACATACAAGTGATACAAAGACTCAGTCAATCGTGTTTAATGTACTCTTGACCTCTGTTAGAGTTCAGCACTCCTCTGGATGCAAAATAAACAGTTTCAATTGCCCAAGTTAGACATTTTGTGTATAAATTAACCAAAAATCAACACAGATAAACCTGATAACACTGCTTCTACTTATGTGACAATTTTCACATAGCAATCAATTAATTCACAATGTTATGATGCTACAAGATAGTTTGATTTTGAACATTGGAAACTTGTTTTCTGTATATATATCCTGTAGTGTCATGCAATGTGCTGCTATGAATAAATTCCTGAACGAACATTTAAAAAGTTTTATGCAATCCACTTGATCTTATTTTACTTAAATCTAATGTATTTATGATTTGTAACCATTTACCACAAGAGTTACGTGACTTTCACAGCCTACATTTAATGCTAATTGCAAGACATTTTTTTCCACTTTCCTCTCTGATAAGAGCTCTTTAAAACAGTTAAAGGAACCAAACAGTGTAGAAGAAAAATAATCAAGAAGTGACTTAGGTACAATATCCAGTAACACAAAAATTGCAATTAGAGGAAATGTGGAGATGGGGGAAAAGTGTGGCAGCCCAATTCTTGGTGACAGGCCTGGCCAGCTCAGAGGAATGTTCCAGAAAAATATGCTGCCTATTCATGGAGGACAGGAAATAAAGATCTCTCTCTCTCTCCCTCTCTCTCTCCACCTCAACACTTTTCCCTCTCAGTTCTCAATCCTTCACTTTACATTCAGCTGCTTCTCTTTTCACCCATCTCTCATGCTCTTTAATTTCATGCTAGGGGAATTCTTGCATTGTATGATTGTGCCACATTGCTTTTGCTTGTGTTCCAAATAGATATTTAGTTAAAGAAGGGGGAAAACAACTAAGTCTTAAGCACTCGCCCAATGTCTTGCCAACACATTTCACCAAACAAGTCAACTGATGGTTACCAACAAAAGTGGATGATGAGAAATATTACAAGAAGAGTTAAAGCTTATTAACAACTACATTTCTGGGAGGGCTATAGAGTGAAATGTCGCAAAGGATGGTTGAGTCTACAGTGAACGCTGGGCAATTGCATAGATTAATAGATTCAAACTGCATGACAATAACATGTTTCTCCATCCAGATGAGTTCCCTTTTCTCCAGATTAGTTTTCTGCACCCAAGTGTGTTAGGAGTAGAAAAAAAGGTGAGTCACATTGAAAGTGTCCTAAACATTGTACTGAGAGATGCAGCAGGAGAGTGAATTAAATGTGGGATTTTACAATGACACTGCGTATTAGTTTTTCTAATATTTCATTATAATTAAATGATATGTGCATATCTGTAGACTCCAACATGCAGGGCCTCTGATCCATTTTGGTGTGGGAATTTAAAAATAAAGGTCAACTAAAGGTCTGACTGGGGTTAATCCTGGGGTCAGGTTAACTTACAATGAGAAGGTTGCTCAGCAATCCCATTAGGTCACTGAAGGAGATGTCCATTCACTGTCAACTGCCTAACCCAAACACCAACTTCTAATCTTCACCAAAACCAATCCATATTGAACCTACACCTACTTTCACTACATCCGTGAAAACAGGGCAGGATTTTTTTTTTTTTTTGCTTAATTTGGCCTTAATTTGAGCCTGGAAAGTGAGACAACAATTAGTCATTAGAGTCTTCAATGCTAGAGAGTTGATTTGAATAAACTAATTTGTGAGCATCTGTCATCAGTACATGAAATAAACCCGTTGGAGGCATATTGTGTTGCTTACAGCTTGTTAGTAATCACGTACTTTCAGGTGTTTTACTTTCAGATCTGTACATTTTTCTTGTTGAGTCTTTTATGTCTGTTGGAAAAACAGACTTACTTTGATAATTAGCAGTGCAAGTGCCAGTTGCTGCCAAGTTTATCTTTTAGGGTGTGAGCTAATGGGTCAAATAGCAGCTGTAGTCATATGAATGTCTGTATATTTAACAGGATAGTGTTGCAAAGAAATGCATCATAAAAAGCCACAGTGTGTACAATGTCAGTGTGAATCATAAAGGTGACAAATACCAAACTCAAAATGGATATGGAGCTACTGTGAATAAAGAGCTAAAGACTTTAATGCAGGAAGCCTCACAAGAAACCAACAGTTTTAAATGTGAAGCTGGTATTGAGCTACTACTCAATGCTATTGTTCACTTTGGTGGTAAACAATATAACGTCATGAGGCTTGTACACTAAAATAGATACTGTAGAGACAACAAGATAGGATTGTGGAAACCAAAATTGAGCCGAATTTGTTTGACTCACACCTGTCTGCACCTGTGATGCCTACAATTCCCTCACACCGTTTCCACACATTCCCTGCCACTTTCTTCTTCACCCCTAAATAGTTGTCTACATGTCCCCTGGACCTTACGTCACATCTTAAACAACAGCAGAACAACAAAGCAGTTTCCCGTCTCTGATGACACACAGTGGGGAAACGAGTCACATACACACAACAGCCTTTACAACGCAACACACATTGATGTAGTGCAGTAATTAGCATGCAAATGACAAGAGAGAAATACCCTGGAGATCTTTTTATTCACAGGGCTTAGTGACCCCATCTGAAAATGACTATTTGAAAATGTCTATTTTAATAGTCAAAACACTGAATATACTCCAGCATGATACATATAGTGGAAACTGTCTCTGAAATACTGCAGGATCTAACATCAACTGTCTTCCTTAATTCTGCTCTTGGGGGTAGAGCCAATCAGCAGCAAGGAAAATGAATGGCGTTCCCTGACTGCTTTCCAATGACAGTCAACGGCATGCCAAGCAGCATTGCGCCTAGGTATCTCCATTTCCATCTGCGTTTTTCTTTGAATATTTTGGATATGCTCTATGAAATATGGTGCTATGTCCCACAGAAAAATCCACAAGTAGGTGAATCTTCAATTACTGAACCGCGAATAGGTGGGTGGTTCCCTGTACAACCTTATTTAGTGAACATGTTGCTGCAAAAGTCCTGAATACAAAAATTCAGAAAAATGTTTTGGGAATAGCTTGTATTCCTAACAGTAGTTAATCTCGCCATGTTAATCTGCAAATCCAATTAGTTTTTGTCCTTGAATCATAGCTTAGTTGGATCGGACATCATGCTCAGATCGAAATTACAGAATCAGAGGTACAGAAATGGAACACTATGTCAGCCACCATAAGTGCTTCTTCCAGTTCTTGCTGTGTGTTTTGGTTAAAAATATCAGTGTTTGATCTGGCAGCAAAGTCTCCACAGACAGTTGCAGTCGAACTGCAGTTACACTGCAAACATTTGTGCACACAGTTTCACTTCTCTTACTTTACGGTCACAAATGTGTTTTTTATTCAAAATACATGGAGTAACAAGTTATTTATGCCAAGAGTCAAGCTTTTCTATTAAGCTAATGTTTGCCACAGTGAGAAGCAGAATACTGAAAAATGAAGCATGTGACAACATAGAAGAAACAAGTCAACATATATAGAGAGCAAAACAGTGACAGGAAAGAGGCTGAGAGTGAACAAGTCTTAGTATGATGAGCTCTCTGCTGACCTACATAATACAGACTTGTACCTTCCAATAACTACTCATTAATTCTGGCACAAATAGAGAAGCTATTTAAAAATATAAAAGGCACATTCACATGTGTTCTTCAATGGGACCTAAAAAAAACAACCTATAAGTTTATATCCACTAAAACTGTGAGCATAATGTAAAATACAATGACAAAAGATTGACTAGAGGTAATTTCACTTTAGAGACACAAACAAAAGGAAACAAGTTGAAAGACTGAAACTTATGAGTTTATCTTGCAACGAAGAGGGAACACAGGCTATGCAGTAATGAGTTAACTCAAACGAAAAGAGAAAAGATTACCAAAACGACTGACCACAGGATCTTCTATGTGGTGGCTCAAACACACAAATGGGCAGTTAGGAATAGCGTGAGAAAACCTTCACAAAATGCTTCCACACTAAACACTGAACCACAGATCTTCCTAACCCATCATAATAAACTGAAGACCTGAAAACATTATTATAATTGACATTGCAGTAGATTTCAAATTATAATCATCACCACCACCTAAGTCTGCTGAAACTGTGAATCTTAATATTGTATGATTAATAATTAGCCAGGAAAGTGAATAACCATTTTCTAGTTATATTTTCTAAGAAACTGCAGTTTCACTGCTTGTCACTTTTGAGTAAAAGCTCTGAATAACAACCAGACAGGGGTTTTGGTAGAGCATGATTATCCCACAATTAGATTGACCTTTAACATTTTGTAACAAGATACCATCAGTCTGTTTTATTAAGTGGCTTAAGGGCAAAAAATGAAAGGCTATTAACTTAACATGGCACAACATTTGTAAGATTTGATTACGTAAATCAAATCTTCAAGAATAAACTGTATTACCATACAATATATTATGGAATCTTACGGTGCCTTACAATGCATATCAAATACAAAATATTAAAGGCAAACTAACAACAAAATAAATAAAACCAATGTCAAACTAAATGTCTGCTTAAAAAGTAAAGTATTTAACTGCTTCTTAAATACAACAACAGTACCGACATTCCAGAGTCTTGATGCCACAGCTTTAAAGCAGATATAAAATGTGTTTTTTGGGCCACAAGCAACATCCCAGCTACTGTTCTTAAACGAGACTTTGGGATTGCAAAGCTGGAGATCCAGAAACACGAATACAGTCAAGTTGTTTCTTTCTTTGGAAAGTTAAAAAAAAAAAATTATTGCAAAAGTCGTTATGAGAATATAAAAAGTGAATATAATCTAATATGGATTTTTTTTTTCTGTAAAATTGCATACCATGAACCTTTTTTGCATGTTTCAGAAAAAGCTTTTCAACTTTGCAGAACAACATGCCCAAGTTCTACTAGTTTAAGAAGACACCCACTAGTAGCTGGATATCATAGACCTTTGTTTCTCAGGCTGTAATGTCAGACCATGCTGATTAATTCAGCAAGCGATGCAGTCATCTTGCCATCTCCTCTTAATGTCAGCTGAGATTTAGGTCCAATTAATAAAAAAAGCCATCTAGCCACTGGAGACTAAGCTGAGATGAAGAGCATAAAAGATGAAAAAGAAAATCTCCTGTTAAACAGTGGAAGCTGATGTATTCGTGTTGCAAAGACTGGAATAGTTTCAGTCTAATTTGTTTAGTAGAAATATAATCAGCCAAATGTACAACATTAACGTATTTTTCTCCCATAGTAAAGATCTTCAATCACTGACTTTGGTCCAAGAATCTAACAGTGAACAAGTATCTTTAGATCAAACGAGATCAATAAAAAGCAGCACAGGAAAACACTGATTAAACATGATGAGGGCAACTGACGAGGATTTAATGTCTGAGCTGCCTTGGAAATCTGAAATTAAAACATCTGTAATACTTAACATATGTTGTAAAGAAAATGGTGGATAAATAACATTACATGTATGAATGTCTGACTATGAATATTCTTTCAGTACGTGGATTCAAAAACACAGGGAAACACCGATGACACGTCTTTAATTTAAACATCTTTAGAGCGTTTCCAGCTCCTTGTTATATACAAAATTCAATAAAACACAGATTTAGGAAAACTGCCGGTTTGGCGGACATGTTGTGCTTTTAAATAAGCTGCCAGAGATTTAATAATAAGCCAGAGAAAACATTAAGCTAACCATACACACGGTTTGCAATGATTAAAGTTTCACATGTACCAGTTTATTTAAAATATTAAAACAGATAAGTTCAGTTAAGGAAACTAAACTATAATGTGCATTTTCATTGAGCTATTTAATCTAAACCTGTTATATCTCTTAGATGCCTAAGGAAAGAATATTGCCATTTTATGATGTACTTTATGTTAAGTACCTTAGTACTCAACATAAATGTACAGTTTTCTTTTTAAAAACACGGAGAGAAAAGACTTGGCTTTAATTTTGTAGTTTATGTATGTCCATGGATGAATGTCTGCTTATTCATATGTTTACTTGGATGTCAAAAAACAGGTCAGGATGCTATTTACTCCTCTAAATTTGTCTATCCAAATTTAGAGGAATAAATAAACCATATTTTTCCTCTTCCATTTCTTGTACCTTTAAAATAATCTTTTTTAGTCAAATCTGACAAAAGTAATTTTGATTCTATAATAGCAGCATTCAGATGCAGCCACACGTTCAGTATTAGAGATCAATATAGCCCCAGAGCCGTGCCGAGTATTGGATCTAACCAACATAATCATCTGTAACCTCTGACATAAAATCCTGTAGACATTCACTGGAGGGCTGACGACAAGCACTCATCAGCTCAAAGCGTTTAGTATCCACCACTTCACAAAGCACCACCAGTTAGGAAAAAGAACACCACAGCCATGAACTGTAACCATGCAATCAGAACACCGTTACGCATGAGGTGAACTCTGTTTGCTGAAAGACAGGGTGAACACACAAATGACAAGATGAATGGTGTCCCTTAAGTGTCTCAGATTATCAGTTGACCTCCCCATCAATAAAAGTGGAAACTGTAACTGAGCTGCAGGCGAGGTACATAATGCATCGGCAGGCTGTTATTGTGTTTAGGTAGAATCAAGGAAAACACTCAGTTTTTATTGCTACTAGCCTCAAGTAAGTTCCATGCTAATCATATTGCATTAATCCTCTAAACAGCCTAACTAGACACTGGTGGTTCCATATATGAAGATGAAAAGGCACACAGTAGGTCCCTCATGAACAGTATCTTGCATAATCCAATGTTCTTCACTGGTTTGTTTGTATAAAAGCATATAATTCAGCTCCTTCAGGCTGAACATTAAAGTACACAAACACAGCAGTTTTTGCTGTCTTTTCATCCAACAGAGTCCCACAATCACCCTTACAGTGACTGATCTTGCTGTCCTTTCTACCGCTGTAAAATGACTGCATTTTTAAAATTCCACTATCTTCACCTGCAACATTGTCCAAGAATCAATTATGGTTTCTTTCCTGGGTGTGTGTTTTTGCACAGGACAAGCCCAGGCCCAGGCCTGCTGAACAACATGTACAATGCCTTCAGGGTTGGTTACAGCAAATATCTGCATGACGTCACGCTCAGCTGAGGACAAAGCCCACTGCTTTCTCCCAGACAGAGAGAGGGAGAATGAGGTGGGGGTGGGCTCTTAGTGCAAAGCGTGGACTTTGCTGCTGCAATGTGGATGTGTACACTATGTTAATATGCGTGTGAAATATGAATAGCTCTAAGGTTGGATGAATGTGAGGCAGCTGCAGGATTCCCACATGCACGTGTGCAATAAAGGTGAGGCAGTGTGTGTCTGCAAGCACATGTGCATAATGTGCAAGTAAGTGCCATCCACCCATGCTTATCAGTATAAATAGAGACAGTGCATTGGCAATAAGACCTACAATAATGCAATAAAAGGCTAGCAAATGATTTTTTTTAGAAACAATGCTACAAGGCCAGCATCAGTAGCCTGTGCAGTGCATGATGCAACACAGCTCCCAAGTGCAATCAAAGGGAACAATACACCCACTGCTGTGCTAGTCACCTGCACGCTTTACATTCATCATCATCATCATCATCAACTCCCTTGCTTAGCACGAGCCATTTTCTTACAGTTATTTTGCATGGCTTGTTGATATTTCCCTATTTGTTTAGTCTCCACATGCACAACCCAAGAGTGTATAAAGATTAAAATAAAGCATATGCATCAACACGAGCGTTCCCATGACAGATGCACAACTCAAGAGAATGATAATGACATTTTGATGAACACTTCTTTATCAATAGCACCACAGGGTGCATGCGGACGAATAAAAAAAAAAGTGCAGAGAAAACAGACAAAGCAGGGGAACGCCCCCTTTCTTAATCCTGCAAACTACTCTTAGGTTATCAGCTGTCTCTGACTGGATGCCAGTCATTCTTTCACCTGATTCTTAAGAATGATGTCTGTCACAACCTGAATGATAAACAGGGGAAGAATTTCAGCCGGAACGAGCTATATTACAAGTTAAAAACAGAAAGCTTTTGTCTTATTTCCCAACAGACACTCTAAAAGCTTCATAAAATGCAGTTATAAATGGCTACCAAAAAAAAAGAAGAAGAAGAAGAAGATAATTCTGGGGTTACAAACCTCTCAAATAAAGGTGGACGCAGGAAACGAAACACAGCCCAGACAGTCAAGACTGACGCATTCCTGTCGTCTCGGAGTTTGGCCTTTTTGTTATCTCTGCCCTGCTGGCTGCAGCGTCAACGTTGCCACTTGAAAATCGAAGCCAGAAGTTAGCCGTCTGAGCAGCGGAGGTGACGGCTCAAAATACTCGAATACATTCAGTCTCGTCCTCTCACACAAGTCGCTTGCTGCTTTACGAAGCTACGTCCATTCCTCTATATCTGTGTCTTCTTGTTTTGTGTGTGTATTCGCAGCTGTTTTCCTTGTTGTAACCTTAGCCTGAAATTTCTCCTGTCGCTTTAAGGTACATTTCCGGGGTTCGCTGACAACTACGCGGAAGGCGGGACTTACCGGCCAGCTGGGCTTTTGCCATTTATCCGATTGGCTGCTTGTGGTCCTTTTACCCAATCAACATTCCACCACTACCAATTTTTTTAAAACATGCAGATTTATTCAAAAATACTGCTCTTTTATTGGTTTGTGGATTAGTTAAACCTCCACCCACTACACGTGCTTTTCTCCCCTCCCAGTCCTTTAAAGCCAGGAGGGCTTTTGTGCTGAACCCTCGATACACACTAAATTCTTTGATATTTAACATTTACCTACTGCATATAAGGAAGGACAAGACAGTTAATCGGCAACGAAACGTGGCTGAAACGTACAACTATCTTACAGCCACACTGACAGTGACCGTTTACTGTATCAGACTGTGTGGTAATCCCCTTCTTTTCCTCCCATTTGTACTGAATTAGGGAGAGCCATGTTTTCACAGAGCTAAGAATAGATCCGCTACATGTATCCCTATAGTGCCTTGCAGCTGCAGTGATTCCACGCCCATGTTAGCACACTGGGGCTTTATTTTCTTCTGCCATGTGAAGGAAAAGATAAAAGAGAAAGGCCTGTAAGCACGAAGTGAAATATGCTCTAAATCCATTCATTCATCTGTCTCGTTAAACTTTTGACAAGCTCATTGTTTTAATTCCTAGTTTTTTATTGCCATTATTTACAAACAACCTGGTGTCAAATGCCTGGCTACAGCTGCCAAGTAGCTCAACCAGACGTGACGACTTTTAAGTATATCTTGCTGGTATTATGTTAGACTCCATTTTGTTTTCATAACTGCCTTAGCTATTGGTGACACAGATTCAGCAAGGTGTCCCAAATATTCCTAGCATGTTTTTCAGTTGTACATTCGCCAAAACCTAAAGGTCCTCTATAATGAGGGAATTTAAATGTTGTAACTCCTCACAACTTTCTTCCAACAATTGTAGAAGCTAACAGCTGTGGGCAGGAAGGAACTCCTGTAGCTGTCTGTAACACAGTGAGTCTAAAGCAGCCTCTGTTGAGACTCATGAGACAATATGCTGCATTTTACTGCAAATATTAGAATTCTTCAGATTCCTCAAGAAGTAAACTCTGCTCTGTTTCTTCTTGTGGACAGCTTTACTGTTGCATCTCCAGTCCAAACTGTTTTCCAGGTACACATATGTATTTATACTCATCTCTGAACCACCCAAAGACCGCAGAATCATCTGAGCATTTCCGGTCTGGTAACTGTGTAGGCCACTGGATTACGGTGAACTCACTGTTCTTAACAAATTAGTTCAAAATTTTAGCACTTTAACGTGTCAGATTAGCTGGCTGGAGGTACCAATTAAAGATAGATGCACTGTGTTTATGAAGGGTTTTGGTATGGTTTCTAACAAACCTTGGTTGACTGTGATGTTTAGACTACATCTGATTGATATTAAAAGGCTTCAAAGTGTGCCAAGAAAACATTTGCCACACTATTACCACACCACTGCCAGTCTGAGATGATGATACAAGGTAGGATGGCGCAATCTCAGGAAATCTGCATTTTCTGAAATACTTAGACCAGCCCATCTGACACTAACAACCCTGACATACAAAGTCAGCTATTTCTATGGATATAAAATTTAATGATGGTCGGTTGTAAATTCAGTAAGTCATCTTTATCACATTTTCCTGCTTAAATGTATTGAGTTGCAATTCTTGGTAACAGAATTGAACAGGTGTAACTGTGTCAAATGCAGTCAAAGTGGGATATACCATCTAGATTAGCATTGAATGATAAAGGTCAGATCCCTGAGGTCCAAATCTACACTAACAGCTAATGGCTCACCCATTGGACATTGTGGTTGAGGACAAAGTAGAAAAGAGGGCAGTTGTGAGAGACGTAGCGCTGCAAAGCAGCAGCAACATAACAAAAGAACATGAGAAGGTCAAGAGAAGCTGAAAGAGAAGTTCTGAAAAGACAAGGCCTGAAAACATGAATAACTTCTGAGGTCTCTGACCAGAAGAGCACAGTTCAAGAAACAAAATACTGAATAGAGCCCTCCTACTCCAAATAACCCAGTAGAATACTCAAGCTTGAAGTGGGACCACATTTGAAATGTCACTGTGATAAAATAACTTTTATTTCTAGTCAGAAAATCAGACTACATGTATAAACCCTATGCTTACAAAAATCCTACAAGCCCAATATGATTTCTTTTAATTTGTCTTTTTTACATTTGGAAATGTGTTTTTACTTTACTGACACAAAACCAACTTCCTTCTTGACAAGTTAAGGTGACTTTAAAAGGCTGCATGCTATTTTTTTTTAGCATAGGGAAGTGGAACACCACATGCTGCATATTCAAAAGCAGTCATTCATCTACAAGTGACCCCATTTGCCTTTGCTCCACTTTTCTCGTAATTCTGTCTGTAACATGATCTGAAAACGGGGGTGAAAGCTCATCATTTATAGGGTTACAGCCTGGCCAAATAGAAAACATATGCTAAAAAAAGGTAAAGCTGCATTCTTAATAAAAAACAGGACTGATATCTTGTTAACTTTTTAACATGTAGTGTCATTTGGATTGTTCACGCCCCCTGCTGGAATAAAAATACCTTAAAACGATGTTTTCTGTTAACTGTAGGGCAAAGCAAGAGCCTAGCAAAGCATGAGACACAACTTCTGTTAACATAAAATGCAATTTCAAATGTGGCTTACTAACAAAATTACCCTTCCTCAGGCTTTTCATTATGTAAATTATAACTACACAGCGCAAGTCGGTGCATGTCCTTATTAAAAGTGGGGTGTTTTATTGGTTTCAACGCTGCAAGAAAGCTTCACAAAAATTCTGCATAAAAACCAACTTAACACATAAAAACAACATCATTCCAAACCTTAGTACCGTACTAATGCATGGAATCAAGTTTTAAATGTCAGAACTGGGCGGCTGGTTTTGTTTTTTTTGATCCGCCTGTGCCATGTTCCCGCTTCCTCTTCTGTTTATTCTTCTGCCCCTCCTCTTGTCTGAATTGGTGTCTGTTGGGGACAAGAAATAATAAATTCATAACAGTGTGGACTTGAAGGTTGCTTAAGCTGAGACAAAGTGTGACTGGATTAGACTATGTAAATTTGAACTTTTCCTTAGACTGCAAGAATCAGGATTTCAGTATCTTTGTCAGTTGATTTAGGTAAAGTAATAAAACATTAAGCTGTTGCAGAAAAAACCGAATGCAGGGTTCCTCATTATCCATTTAAAAACATGTTGCATATGTATCCATCTCACAGAGCTTAGAGGCGGCTTGTATTAAATCACACTGACATCAAACGTCATGGGTGGAATGTAAATGAGAAATATGACATCTTCAGCGCTTGAACGTGAAAACTAACAAATGAACCATTAGAACCGCAGCTTAATGTAAAATGATAATTGATTATTACATACCAAATGAACAGAAATTAAAGAAAATAAATAATTATTTGTTTTAATCACAATTGTGGCACTAAGCAATGCTGTAACACACTCACCACATGAGCATATTACAAAACACAACAGTCTGTGCTTATTTATGAAGGACCATATGACCACTGATGACAGCAAAGGACTCACCAGCTACACACCATCCACTTGTAAAAACATGGTTGACTCCATGTACCACGGATGTGAAGCAGTTATCAGAAACCGTGTTTATGCAACTAAATATTAATTCATGATTCTCAGGAAAGATTAATCTTCCAGTATTTCGTAGTTTATGTAGTTTATTTTTGAGTTTATAAAAAAAGATGTCAAACTGCTACTTTTTTTTAACATTGTATTTCTTCACTTCCTTTAAAATATTGTAATATTCAATTACATTTTCTACTTTTTTGCTTTGAAATAGAATGTGCAGTGTCCCCAATGCATTTGTGTTCATTAAAATACAATTTATCTGAAGAATTTAAAGGTTTACTCACCTTTTCAAACACACTGCTGTTATTATGAACATAACTGTTCTGCTTTCAGTTGTCCATTGTGACAACTGTCTGGACCTCCAATTGAAGGAACTAAATTTTCTTACCTATAACTAATACAGCCTTGCCAAATGGTTTCTTATTTTCCCCCAAAATATCTCCAATGTTCTTCAGAAGTGGCAATTCTTTTCCCATTGTGGATCTTACCTGGACTGCCAGCGCCGGCCACTGTTCCACACTCTACCAAAAGAGGGAAGCCAGTTGGCGTCTGTATGAGAGCTGTGATCAAAGTTGGCTCCCACTCTGTTCGGAGGAAGCTTCCTTAGTTTCTCTTGCTCCTCTGGAAAAAAGACAGAGGAGCAATGCAAACATTATCTAAAAGTTTACATTTAGACGATGCAAACTTCAGGACTTTCTAGAGAACAAAAGTAGCTCATAAATCTAAATTAATGACTAGTTGGTCTTTGTATAGCAAACAGTGCAAGTGCTAAATCATAACACGGCTAATACTTTGCTTGAGGAACTCCTGGAGTGACGGGCCGATCTCAGCCTGTGCCGCTGCTCCAGACGGCCCCTCTAGTGGATCATCTTGGAGCCAAGGTGGAACGGCTCCTGCAACACACACAACGCAATGCTGAGCTAAACTCAAACCTACTGGAGAAACAACACACCATGTGAGAAGAGCAAAACATTAAATTAAAAATAGATAAGTCAGAACACACAGTCAAGACAAAAATAATGTTTTTTCTCACTGACAATGCAGGCATGGGGGGAAAAAAATGAAAATCAATGATTCAAAAGCTTGTGCGCCCGCCCAATTTAAAGCTGCCATTTTTGTATGGGTTAATCAGCCTCTGTGCAGGAATGTTGAGTCACTTTTTGTCACAACATTGCTTCAGATTAATGAGGTTTACAGGAACTTGTAGATACACAGCTCTGTTGCAGAATTTCATTCATGTTGAAACATTTCAACACCAACTCTTTTCCGCCACATTGCTATAGCTGTCCTGCTTTGTTTGGGATCATTTTTCTGTTGATGAGGGAAAATCAAGTAAATTGTGGTCAGACATAAGGTCAATATATCCATTCTTCCAAAATTGTGCTTGACTGCATTGTGTGGAGACAGATCTCGGAAGTCAGCCACTGTGAAGTCAACAAAAGAAAAATGAATAACAAAATAATTAACAAGATGTTACCTGTGTGCACATTCCCACTGCTTGATGAATCCTGCAAAAGAGAAAAAAAAGACTGTCTATTGAAGTGCATCAAATTAGTGAAAAAATAATACAAACATATAAGCATTCAAAGTTTCATAAAAAAGCTGGGAGTTTACCTGATAACCAATAAAAGTCAGGCTGTGTCCTGCAAGAGTCCAGGGCGCCTCAATAATCGGGTCAAACCTGCTCCCAACCTGCTGCGCCGACACTTGAGACTGAAACTGAGAACTGGTTCCCAGACAAGACGATGAGCCCCAAACAGAGACATCACTCAAAGTGAAATCAATGACAACATAAAATGCTTTATTGTTTTATGTCGACGCAGCGTTACCTGACAGAAACCTCCACGGATGGATCGGTGCTGCTGGGTCCATTTGATGATTCCCGCTCTTCATTGGGCTGATATTGATTCAGGAAAAGCCAACATGGGTTCACAGAGGATATCTTACGTCTAATAATGCTTAACTTCAGTTTTCTGTTATCATTAAACAATTTTGGGCCACAAATATTTGAATAAACCATCAACTAATACCTTCTTTATGTCTACAATTATAGTTAACTGACAAAGGGTGAAAACAATGTAAAAGAAAAATAAAATGCAACCCAAACATAAAATATGGAACAAGGTGAAAAAGGTTGAATAAAAAAAAAAAGAGGAAAAATAATTAAAACACGGCTTTTTGCATGTGTGATGAAAAGTGGTAGAAGGTACGCTGAAGAAAGTTTAGTAGTTATTAAAAATATTTGGGCAAAGATTGATGAGAAATGATGAGTGATTTTTAGGGGGAATATCTTTGAAGCTGCTTTAAATATTTAAACAAACTTTACAATTATTTCATGTATTTGTTCAGATAGATTAAAATATATAGTCAAGTTATTAAATAAAACACTAGACCCATTTATTTAAATTTATTTACTACATTTTGCCTTGAAACTGTTAAAATTCATAACCAATTTTGCTACAAACATTGTTTTTAATCTTTTTTTTTTATCCTGCAAGTTCCACTCAACATTTCTTTCCAACTCATGTCGATCACTTGGCAAGTTACCCTGCAACGTCATTACACCTCTCGGCTTGAATTTCCAAATAGCTTTTACTTTATTACAACTTGCATAAGTTCAAATCCTAATTAGTTAAATCTGTGCAACCCAATCTCATAAAAGCTGGGTGAATGTTGCTTACCTCTTGTGATGACTAAGCATTAAACTGGAAAATAAAGGGATCTACATAGAAAAATACCAGCCAAGGCCACAGTGATGGATACTGCCACTGCATCTTTGGAAAACAAACCTCTAAAAGACACTGGAAGACCTCCTGGCGGTGCTTTTCCTGGGCCCGGATAACATCAGCTTGCTGCAGTCATGGAAAGATAAGCAGGAAAACAATACCGTTCGTTAGCATTCACTGCACGCTGTCACGCCTCATTGCCTATGAACATAGTCCAGTCTGAAATAACTCTAGAGCATAAATTAATTCAAGAAAGATCAATTTAAAAAGAAAGTGTGCAAATGAAATTATGTAAGCACACGGCTGATGGTTTTTGGTTTCATCTCAAGAAGAATAACAAAAGTACAACTCAAAATGTTTTTTCATTACCTGCTTAATATACTCGTCTTCCTTTTCCACAAAGGACTCCAAAACTTTTGCCACTTCAGTCTTAAACCTAGAAAGAACCAAACAATGTCATTGATTTTAACTGATTTTAAATCTATATTTCTTTCATACAAACTTGTTGTCTTACCTTTCAGTTTCTTCCTCTGTGATTAGGACTCTGTCTCTAAGCTTGGGGTCAGCCTTGTTGTCCCACCAAAACTTATAAGTACTGGTTCTGTGTTCTCGTCTGGAATGAAAAGTATTTGAGATTTTCAATACCCAGTTTTTCGACTTAACGATTTGTCATCCCCAGATCAAGTTACAGTTTAAAATTACATATAGCCCGATTTCTACGTTTGAAAGAAGTCAATTAAGTCCTCTGCACGCATTTTAAATATTCATTCTCTCCGTTATAAACTTCAAAATGGTAAAAATGCTTAAATATTTGGGCAGACTAAAAATCTACTTGCTCCTCTACAAATGAGACAACCTGTGGAAAAGCCAGAGGAAAAGAACAAATGAATTTAAATACAAAAGTTAACCATAAAAGACGTACGTGGCCATGTGCTCCAATAAGCCTCCATACATCACTGTCATGTTGTCATCTGTGACGTTCCGTTCAACTTCAAGACCACAGCAGTGGCACCAGAACTTCTGCTTGTGCTGAGTGCAGTCAAACTTTTCCACTTGGGGTTTTTTTAGGGTTCGTCGAGCTTCTTTGACCTGACAGACAGCCATCATGGGACAGTCATGGAACAGAAGGAAATTCAGATGACTGTCAAAACACAACACTTATTTCTGTTAACAGGCCTGGGGTTCAGAAATAGCTGCAAGCTATAATCATCCCAGTCTTAAAGATAGGAGTGGATGTAGCTCCATTACTAATTATATAGATTATTGTGTTGAGTGTCATGACACGTTTGGGGACGACTGTTAAATAATAGCTGAAACTTGTCGCAGAAGTAGGGGAGAAACGGCGAAAAGATAATAAACAATCCCACGGTTAGCAGCTAACGTCATTAGCAACTGGTCTGGCATGTCATAGCATTGTTATTGTAGCATTCGGTGATGCAAAAGGATATAAAAACACACAACACGTTGCAAACAACATTTTTGCACAAACTGTGCTAATTTAAGCGCCTCACCTTTTCAGTAAATTTAAGTAGAACGACCCTGAGTCTGCTTTGGTGATTTTTTCCAAAGATGTGTTTCTTCTTCCCGCAGAATGTTGTCTGATTACATATGGCGCAATAATATGCACCCATTTAGTCCCTGTGGAATAATCCCAGCAATTATTGAAAGTTAAAGTCAAAAACCTCCTAAATGTATTGTTTTATTTCATATTGACCCTCTCGGAATATCCTCCGGTTGACGTCTTCTTCGTTTATTGTTGACGGTTGGCAAACCACCTCACATGTAAATTTACTGCCACCTGCTGGACTTTTGTAAACTACATTTCATTGGTGACAGGACAGTTTGCAATGAAGTATTTTCTAAACAATAGTCTTAAGTTTTATTTTAAAGGGGGTATTTTTTAGAGTATTTAGGGAATTTGTCCCTAAATACTGACAACCCATGCATTCCTCATAAACCTAATACTCTAGTAACACACTGTAAACATAATCCTTGATTTAAATCCACTCGCAAGAGTTGCTTTTTCTTTCTTTTTATTTAGTTCATTATGTATCAATTATTCTGAGATGACAAAATATTGTTTCATGACGTTCATTTTATTACTTTTATTATCAACTCTATGGTCTGCAAGTTTTAGAACATTGTACAGCCTGCCATGTCTCCTAAAATGTCCCCTGTAGAAATAAGTAATGGACTTGTTTTCTCCTACTAGAAAAATATTCAATTTGGTGCATTGTCTTATTTAAGAGACTGACTGATTTGGAGCCCTGCTAAATTATATAATGAATTAATACAAGTTTCCTCATCCCACTGAATATCAAGTGTCTTTAGTCATGTTTAGGTTTGCTTGTTTAAATGGTTTTAAGGTGTAAGATACTTTTTAGTTTTCACTTATCTGTAGATGTTTTTTTTTTTTCTGGCAAGAGAAATTTGCGCCTCTTGACTCCTTTTAAAATTAAGCAATGTCCCCCTCTGGTGGTCTGAATTAGTTTAGTCACAGATACGTTGGACTTCCTGGTCCTTTCCCAGAGTGTCCCTGTGAAAATTATGCTCGTGTTTCCTTTGGTACCTTTAGGGACTTTAATGCAATGATTCAGTAAGTTTTAGCCCACATTTATTTACTGTGAAGGTTTTATTGGGATAAAACCAGACGGGTTGTTGTCATGCCCCGCAGCTTCTGGGCTGTGTTGGTTTGAATTACAGAGGTGGGAAAGCATTACATTTTAAAAACCGAGGATGCTTCTCAGTTTGTGACACGGAACTAACTGCTGACAGCTCTCCTCCGTTTCCTGCCCTGCGTATAATTCCTCCTCCAGCTTTTGTTTCACTTTCACTCTTGACAAACTGCGAGGAGAAGGCGAAACGGTAAGGTGGAAGAATGTTACATTTTTAAATTTAATAAAGATCAGTATTGGAGCTGTAAGATCATACAGGTTTTTGCTTTATGTGAAATATGTATTCTTCTAGTTGTTTGGCGTCTATAAATGAATGAAGATTTTTGTAAAATCGAAACTGTTGTGCTCATGTCTTCCCTGCTGTTGTCCGTGAATGTGCTTGTGTTGCAATTATTTGATTAAACTGCTCAATTGTGGTAATTTACTTTGTGAAATAATTATGAATCTAAACTAAATTCTGCATGTTTGCTCTTTTTAATAATATTCTAGGTGAAAGGATTTCCTGTTGTCCTTGCCACCATGTTTCCCCTCCTGCTGGTGCTCTTTGTTTCTATTCATCCCTCATCCGGAGCTCAAATCCCAAATCAAGATCAAGCCAAACAGCTTCCTGTCGCCACCAACGGTGAACCCTTCCCCTGGGACCGCATGAGGCTTCCCGTAACCATCAGTCCCTTGCACTATGACTTGGCCATACACCCTAACCTCACCTCCCTGGACTTCACCGGGATGGTACGCATCAGTCTGGATGTGAAAGAAGACACCAGCAT
Source organism: Poecilia latipinna (assembly GCF_001443285.1). Taxonomy (NCBI): domain Eukaryota; kingdom Metazoa; phylum Chordata; class Actinopteri; order Cyprinodontiformes; family Poeciliidae; genus Poecilia; species Poecilia latipinna. The sequence goes on along the minus strand of NW_015113512.1, from coordinate 102,051 downwards.
CGTTGTCCTCCATGCCAAGCAAATGCACATATCCAACGTGGTTCTCCTGGCTCCTGAGGGCGTCCGGCCTCTACGGGTGCTGGAGTACCCTCAATCCCATCAGCTTGCTCTCCTGTCTGAATCAGTTCTGACCAAGGGCAGAAAGTATGAGGTCCAGCTGGAGTTTGCTGCAAACTTATCTGACAGCTTTCATGGTTTCTACAAGGGCAGCTACCGTACGAGCAGCGGGGAGGTCCGGTAAGGTCACAAAATATGATCTTCATCCATTACCGACACTTCCAGTTGGCTCTTCCCAATCTTTGAATAAAACTCTGAAATTGAAAATAAAAAGGTTGTCCTTCTATCTCTCAGGGCCATAGCATCTACGCAGTTTGAGGCGACCTTCGCTCGTGGAGCCTTCCCCTGTTTTGATGAGCCTGCCTTCAAAGCCAACTTCACCATACGGATCATCCGTGAGCCTCGCCACATTGCCATTTCCAACATGCCCAAAGTGAGTATAAGAAAATTGTTGTTTAAAGTTTTTTTTTTTGAAGAAGTCTAATTTCCTGTTTTCCGTAAGCAACATAAGGAAGAAACAAAATGAAAGACAAGACCAAAATATATTTATTTATTCATTTTGATGAATACAAATGCATGTCACACTTTTCAGATTTTTACTTATTAAAAATGTATTACTAAGTTAGAAAGGTTGCAAAGAAAATGCATGAAGTTTTGTGTCTGCAACATGACCGACTGTAAAATAAAAGCAGATTTTTTTTTCTGTTCGCAGGTTAAAACAGTGGAGTTGCCAGGCGGTTTGCTTGAGGATCACTTCGACACGACCGTAAAGATGAGCACTTACCTGGTGGCCTACATCGTCTCTGACTTCCTGTCTGTGAGCAGAACAACTAAGCACGGAGTTAAGGTGAGACTTCACTCATGGTGCTGGCCAAGTTGTTTCATATGTTATTACACTCATAAACAGCTTTTTAATAATTTATTTCACTTTGATTGCCGTCAGATCTCTGTCTATGCCGTACCAGAGAAGATCGATCAGACCGCCTTTGCTTTGGATGCTGCAGTGAAGTTGTTAGACTTCTATGATGATTACTTTGATATCCCATATCCACTTCCCAAACAGGGTTAGTGAAAACACATTGTACATTGTTATTTGGCCTCTGGTGCATGTCAGCTGACTCTAGGATGAATCCGTCTTTAGAATGTATCCATGCTGCCAGGAAGCATCATTATAAATGTTAAAGCTACTTTAGATAGAATGAAGTATCAATTTGTCAGCAGTTCCACATTTGATTCCTGCTTTACGTGGTTCCCTGCAGACCTGGCTGCTATCCCGGACTTCCAGTCAGGCGCAATGGAGAACTGGGGTCTGACCACCTACAGAGAGACTGGCCTTCTCTTTGACCCTGACAGGTCCTCTGCCTCCGACAAACTGGGCATCACCAAAGTCATTGCCCATGAGCTTGCTCATCAGGTACTTGTTAACCTTGAGTCTTTTCTTGCTCCTCGAGAGGTTACTGGGGAATGAATTCGGTTTTAACCTTTTCACCGATTCGTCCAGTGGTTTGGAAACCTGGTGACAATGGAGTGGTGGAATGACTTGTGGCTCAATGAGGGTTTTGCCAAGTTCATGGAGTTCATTTCCCTCGACATCACCTACCCAGAGCTTCATGTGGTGAGACCCCAACTTAGAAAACTTATTGTATCTTTTACCTTCTTCTGTCTCTGTTTCTTCAAGTTTAATTCAAATTAACTTTCTCCATGCTGTCTTTGCCTTAGGATGACTTCTTCTTGGGCAAGTGTTTTGAGGCGATGGAGGTAGACTCTCTGAGCTCGTCCCATCCAGTTTCCACACCAGTGGAAAACCCCACGCAGATCCAGGAGATGTTTGACGATGTGTCTTATGACAAGGTCAGCGGTGTATACTGGAAGATTTAAGCATTAGATATTGTGGATTGTGATCATACATGGCGCTAGAACTTTATTCATGAAGATCTGGACAGATCAGCTGATTGGTTTTTTTAACCTAATTTAGCCTTGTCTGTTGACTTAACTGTCTAAACTTTTACCCGATCAGTGAATGCTTTAATGAGGTAAGAAGGAAGACTCTTTTAAATGGAAACGGTATTTTCGACGATGTGTCAAGACATGTGTGAGAAAAATAAAGGCTGCAAGTGAAAAAAAAAACTTTCAGAATATGCAGGTTGAAAGTAGTATTGCAGAGTAACTTTGTTTTATCTTTTTGAGGTTCCCACCCTTGTCTGTTATGTTTGTCTTGGAAAAGGCAAAAGGTATGATGAAAATCTCAGGATCCACATTCACTAGAATCTACACACTGTTGTTTTTGTAATGCTAGCTGTGCTAACCATGTTAAAACCAAACATAAGATGCTAAAGCCAGTTCAAATTTCAGCTCCGCAATAATTTGTCTTTGTTTTAAAAAGTATCAATGACCCTCCATTATGTTGTCTTCTAAATATTAAAAAGCAATCCAAATATGTCCTGGATGGTCAAATCATTGCAAAAACCAGACATCAGAAATATGCCACATAACTTCGGTCGATACATCTCTAATTTAAGGACAAGTAAAATAACTTAACTTGACATTATGCGCATGGAACGGTTCATTTTCTTGCTAACTGTGTTTGTGCTCGTATGTTTTCAGGGGGCATGTATCCTGAACATGCTGAGGGACTTCCTGAGTCCTGAAGCATTTGAGATCGGCATCATCCGATACCTGAAGCGCTACAGCTACCAGAACACTGTGAACAGCCACCTGTGGGAGAGCCTGACTGATGTGAGTTCAAATCAGATCCTGACTGCGTTTAATTAATATCTAAGTCAACTTTGTTACTTTATAAATACCACATTAAAATTTGGCAATCTGTGCATCAACCAGTGGATGAGTTGAACACTGTAGCATTAGTTGTCGTTGTCCATGCAGTCTGAGAAATGTCTTTTTAATGTTTTATTTTTTATTTTTGCCATTATCTTGACGTTGTCTTTTCTTTTTTCTCTGTTAAATGTCCACCAGGTCTGCAGCTCAGATGCTCTGGATGAAGGTCGACTGAAACACGCAGAATTCTGCTCTAAACGCAAACTCCAGTCTGGATCCTCTGTGAGTTTTGCTGCTTGGTTCTGCAGAGCAACAGAATAAATCCACCATTACTGGTTTTCCTGCTAAAGATGTTCAGAATGCCTCAAACTGGTTAATATTTAATTGCAGATGCTTATTCTCATTCTGAAAATTTCGAAAACATTTACTCTGTCGGATAACCTTGTTGAGAAAACACCTGGTTTTTCATAATAACTTTCATTCCAGATAGATTTACTTGGCTCTCTCATCAAGCCTAATTTCTCATAATTCCAGTTATTATAAACATTTTAAGCACTGATTTGAATGTAGATATAAGAAGTAAATGTGATATGTGGTCGCCCATGTTTAGAAGTGGTACTCTGATGACGAGCTTGATGTCAAGACTATCATGGACACCTGGACACTGCAGGAGGGCTTCCCGCTGGTCACAGTAGAGGTCAAAGGTCGGGAGGTCAGACTCAGTCAGGAGCGTTTCCTGAGGACAGACGATCCCTCGCTCACTGAAGGGTAATAGACATGAAACGCATAAATATACATTATTACAGATTACTGACATTCCTTCTTTAAATCACGGTTTAACACCGTTATATTGTATTAAATCCTCAGAGTTCTGCTTCTTTATTTAATGGTTCGTGTTTTCATTTTCGTTATGCGTCAGATTCCTGTGGCAGATTCCACTAACGTACATGACCAGTGCTTCCAGCACGGTTCATCGTTTCCTTCTCAAGACAAAGACGGGTGAGGTTTAAATTTACACACATCATCCATGTGCAAAGAACTTCACATCAGTTAAACTGTGGCTGTGCTCTTTGCCATGTGCATAGATGTGCTCTACCTGCCAGAGGAAGTGGACTGGGTGAAGTTTAATGTCAACATGAGTGGCTATTACATGGTCCACTATGCTGGTGAGGGTTGGAACTCCATCATCAAACTGCTGCAGTACAACCACACGGCTCTCTCTGGGAACGACCGGGCCAGCCTCATCCAGAACGTCTTCCAGCTGGTCAGGTCTGTCTCACTCTGGAACAATTTAGTGCGGTGTTGGAATATCTGGGTCTAATCATGCAAATTGGTAATGTTTTAATCATGCATACACTTAAGGTAAAGAACATAAACTTAATAAATACAACAAAACAATTGCATATGAGTTCAGTGGGGATGTATAAACCTCGTTCTCCTGCGCATCTTTCAGTGTTGGGAAGGTGAGGCTGGACACGGCTCTGGATCTGTCCCTTTATCTTTCCAAGGAGACTCAGATCATGGCTGTGACCCAGGGCTTCGGAGAGCTTGTGCCTCTGTACAAACTGATGGAGAAGAGAGACATGACAGTTCTGGAAAATCAGATGAAAGTAAGACGACTTTTATAATATGCCTGGAACCAAACGTATTTTTGTGTCGGCTTGAATAAAAAAACAAAAATGTTGCGTTGCATCTAAGGACCAGTTTGCACCAGACTAAGACTGCACCATGACACTAAAAGTCATCTCAGAAACCATGTGGTCTTTCTACCAAGAATGCAGTTCACACCCCAAGGTGAATGAGTTCCTCAATGTAAAGGAGTCTGATAGCAGCAGTGATTTGTTATCCATGACGTGTGGCCCACTGCACCTGCACGGGTTGATCACCAGAGACTTTAAAGGAGCGGCCACGCTGGCCCCCTGCCAGGTCTCTGACACCACTGACCTCAGTAACCTAATGTTTTGTAGCCTAAACGACCCAGTAAGTGAAGAAACAACTCTCAATTAAACAATAGAGACCGTATACATCGAGATTGGTATGTGTGTCACACCCTGTCAAGTAGAATTCCAAGCAAGGGAAATGTACACACACCTCCAAACTGTGCATACATTCCGGTCACTGGGAGACAGAGGGATTTTTAGTGTTTCTGGCTGCTCATAATGTATCCGTCATTATGTCAAAAAGATGCTCTGGCATCATATTCACAATGAATAGAGAGAAGAAGAAAATGCAAGGAACATCACATAGGGTTTGTAAAATAATTAAACTATTGCTGGAGGCAAGCTTGTTAAAATATATTTTGAATATAGTAACAAAACCAAAGCAACTTTAGACTTTAAAAAAACACGCAGATTTTGGATTCATAAGCACGGTTCTTCCTGAATGCACCTGTAAAGATGAGAACACACAGTGCTGTGGCCATGGTAAAGTTATTGCACAGAATAGCTTGCTCAGCTGTGTGCGGCATTAAAAAAACACAAAGACAAAATGCTTTCAACTGCATCTGATAAACTGATGAATATACTGATGATGTGTTCCCCTAAAGCAGGGGTGTCAAACTCAATTTCACTGAGGGCCACTTCAGCATATTGGCCACCCTCAACGGGCCACATTGACGGTACAAAT
>NW_015113512.1:91095-92370 GCF_001443285.1 Poecilia latipinna | reverse complement strand
CTTGATTAGCAGAGTATAAAGCAGGGGTGTCAAACTCAATTTCACTGAGGGCCACTTCAGCATATTGGCCACCCTCAACGGGCCACATTGACGGTACAAATCAGGAGTGCCCAGCTGCAGTCCTTCAGATTGCAACTTTTAGATGCATCCCTGCTATAATATACCAGACAAAAGGTTGACTTCCCTCATTAGCAGCAGCTCAGTTCTGTAGAGGCTTATAAAGAGTCAATGATCCAGGTGTGTTGGAGAAGGAACACATCTAAAGTTGCAGATGGTGGAAAACTAGACTTAGCATAAATGTATGAAAATACAATGTTAAAAATAAATTAAACAACACCTCATATTGTTAAATAACTGATTTTATGTATTGAAGTTTTAAATATTCCATGGATGTAAAATTACTGCTCAGTTTAAAAATTACAATATTTAAATCAGTTGTTTAAAGGTAAGCAAGCAAATAATAAAAACAAGTCACATGGGCAGACATTATAGACTTTACGCAAAGATTTAGTCTCAGAGGCAACTGAAATCAATTAATTTAAAAAAAATCCTTTCTGAATATCATCTCATAGTCTCTGAACTAAATGCGTCTTTCTGACCGGAGCTGACAGCGAGTTGAAGAGTTATGGACCGGACGCTTTGGAGCTTCTGGTTAGGAAGCGCATTACAAACCTTTGGTTGAAATTGCACGTTAAATTCAAGTCTCCATTACAGACCAGAGAAAACTAAAGAGAACGTTGTGTTAATCCATTTGAGGAGCCGGCAGTTTATCTTGAGGAAATAAATGAAAAAGTTAATTAGACTGTAACATGCGCAGTCCGCTGCTCAACCACTGCGGAAGCGGCTACGCCGTTGCGAAAAATTAAAAACCGCTGGAAGTAACTCATCCAGAAGATTTAAGAAATGGAGCCTTCTGGGTTCACGTTACCCAGGAGAGCGGCATTCTGGAGGAGCTGCAGACGAAACATCTGTCCGTTTCGGAGAAGCGACACCGCGCAAAATAAATAAATAAATAAATAAATAAATAAATAATCCTGGAGCGCATACCGGACCGCACAGGGTAAAACACTCACAGAGTTCAGTTGATCTGTTTGGATTAGACAGATCCAACGGACTGATGAATTAGCGCAGATTTTTCTGCAGATGGGAACCAGGAGGAAGTTGTTCAGACCCTAGTGGGTGAAGTGATGCTAATTTAAGTGAAGTCGCTTAATTTAATTTATTAAAAGTTATTGGGGCTTCAGTCAGTGGTTTTTTTGTCACTACGGAGAAAAA
>NW_015113512.1:0-87584 GCF_001443285.1 Poecilia latipinna | reverse complement strand
GCGGGCCACATGTGGCCCGCGGGCCTTGAGTTTGACACATGTGCCCTAAAGCAAGTCTGAAACTGATGGTCGAGGTGCAAAAACCACAATTTTATATTGGGAATTTTTGCAGATTTTGAGGAAAACATCCCAGAGCAGTTAAGGTATTTGTGTTGGTATCTTGACCAATAACAGGCAGCTATGGATGTGCTTGGCCATCCATCGTTTTGGACGGGCTAGAAAGGAGTAGAAAAAAGCAGCAGAAAATTCAGGGTGCTGAATAGCGAATCTGTCACACAAATATTAGGTTCTCTATATTTGCAGTGATCCTGGAGATTATAGGTCAGTCATAATCCAATGTGAACACGGCCTAGCAGACTGCGTGGCACATTGGCATTTCACACTCTGTTTGTTGTGCCTCAGGGTTACATTGTGGATCTTTTCCGGGATCTGATTGATCGTCAAGAATGGAGTGACTCCGGTTCGGTGTCTGAGCGAGTGCTGAGGAGTTACCTGCTGCTGTTCGCTTGCGTCAGGAATCATCCTCCTTGCGTAGCCAAAGCCACCAAGCTCTTTAACCAGTGGAAGGATTCAGACGGCACCATGAGGTCAGGCTTCGGCTTCAGAATAATTAAGCATTTGAAGGGAAAGAATGAACACTACCAAACAATGTTTACAGTAGTAAAATCCATCCCTCTTCTCACAGCCTCCCTGTTGACATCACAATGGCTGTGTTTGTGATTGGAGCACGAACACCAGAGGGGTGGGACTTCCTGTTTGAGAAATACCGCACTACTCTGCAGATGTCGGTCAAGAGCCGCATAAAGTCTGCCATGACCGTCACCTATCTGAAGGACAAGCTCAAGTGGTGAGCAGCAGTTAATTTTTGTTAAAGCAAAAGAAGAATTTACCCCAGTATTCTTCAAAATCATTTCCTTGTTTTCCGTCTGAAGGATGATGGAGCAGAGTCTGATAGGAGAGGTGATGAAGACCCAGGACCTCCCGGATGTGGTCGTCTCTGTTGGAAGGAATCCTCATGGTTACAAACTGGCCTGGGACTTTCTCCGAGCCAACTGGCACACAATGATCAAGAAGTCAGAGCACTTTACTCTTCGCTACTCGTGATTTTAAATAATAATAATAATAATAATAATAATAAAAAAACCCAGAAATAAGTAGTTGCCTCTATCAAAAGATTGAATTTGTGACTGAATTTTTTTGAGTTTGTTTTATTCTTGTATATTTGTACCTTTTATCTAAACGGTCATGTTGGTATAAAAATAATTGAATTTTTCTACATTTTAATTAACATTTTTTTTACTGCTGGTTAATTTAAACCGACCTTCTAAATTTTGATAATGACTACTTATATTTGTCCTTCTGAAACAGGTTTGACCTTGGCTCTCACTCTGTATCATACATGGTGCTTGGCGTGACCAACCAATACTCTACCAGGGAGATGCTCCAGGAGGTAAATATTCATTTCAGTTGATTTTTAAGAAACATAATTATTTACCTTTGTCTGTCAAGGTTTTTTTTTCTTTCTTTTTTTTTATTAATGAGAGGGAAGTTTGTATTTTTAGAAATGTGTACTTCCTGTAAGTCTTTGACCTGTTCCTTTCCCTTAGATACGGAGCTTCTTCGACTCGCTGACAGAGGAAACCGGGTCAAAAATGAGATGCATCCAGCAGACCTACGAGACCATTGAGGATAACATCCGCTGGACTGACACCAACTTTCCTCTGCTAGAGGCCTGGCTGAACAAGCACCAACACAAACCACCTCACGAAGACTTATAGAGCTACAGAAGTGGTTTTTGTTTGTTTTTACTTCTGGTTTCTCCTTCCAGAGGTGAAACCAGATTTGATTTTTTTATTAGGATATTTTCGGGAGCTCGGTTGGTTCTTCAAACCTCCATCAACAGATCCTGACCGGAGCTTTTCCTTTATCTGGATTTGTGAAGAGTAATCCAGATTAAGGAGTAGACGAAAGGCGCTAACCGGCCCGTGCACAACTAACCGGTTGTGACTGGAGCACGACATGTTTTCATGTCGTTACTGATAACGGTAACGACCTCTAAACATTTTGCACTAAAACGCTGACTAAATTCTTTATTTTTGAAAATGTGATTAGTTTAATCAAGTATACTAAGATAGTTTTTCTTCTTCCTCAAAGCATACAATAAATTTGTTTTAAGCTTCTCTTCAGCACGTCTAAAAAAATGCACAAGTAGCATTTTATTCCAGACCCACCAAATATAAAGTTCTTTACTTTGACGAAGAAAAATGTTTCTTGAAACATTCACCATACTTAAGAAAAAAATTTTTATAGCTTAAGAACTGAAGGTACTTTGCTTTGACTGTCCGGAGCTGTAAACGTCGTGCCTGAATATTTCTTCTCTGTGTTGCCTGAATTGATTTTGAGTGTGTGTTTTGGTGCATAAGTGTGAGCTTGCGTCAGGTTTTGGGTGGGATTTGTTTTTAACTGCTGTAAAGTTGTGCTTTTGTAAAGTAAATTTGGAGTGAAGATGTATTTTTCCAGAGAACTGTGACAACATGTTGTAAATAATGTGTTGTAAGAAATGCACTGTTCAACAAATCCTTTATTATTGTAAGATATTTTACTACCAGATAGTTTTTCACTATCTGCCCAACACAGAGGAGAAGTGAAAAGGATGAAGACTGTATATGATTTTTTAGGAGAGACTACAATTATGGGTTTTTTTTTATTGTGTATCGGTAAACAATGGGGAAAATAAATGAGTTTATGAGTTTGTTTTTTTTTTGAAAGTGGGAATAGGTGAAGATCCTCTTGGCAGTAGTTGTCAAATATGTTGTCGACATGCTTTCATTTACAAGAACGACTGTGAAGTTCATGTGACTTCAGCTTCATAATGTTCTTATTTTGTTTTGTCAGGTGGAGAAAATGTTTATTGAAAGAAATTTGGGAAAAATAAAGTTGGTTTCATCTTCGGTTGTCCTTTGCGCTGTCCTCCTCTTTTAATTTCAATTTCGTTTACATATATTCATTATGACTTAAGTCTGGACTTTGACTATGCCAATCAAACACAAATATGGTTTGATGTAAACTGTTTTATTGCCGTGTTGTATACTTAAACTTCCTCATGGAAGATGAGCCTCTATCTGAGGATCAAGTCCCTCTTTTCCTCTGTTTCTCCATGAATGTACCAGCATCCATCTTCCAATCGTCTGTCACTGCTAAAGGGATTCTTTTGAACTTCTTTCAACAATTTCTTTAAGCCACATTTATGAAAAAAGAATGATTTTCTTCCAATAAGATCTCCCATGTGAACTGTGTGTCTCTCCCCACAGAGCTACCATGAGCCTTAAATCCGTGGCCTTGACAGGCCAACCTCAATACTTGGCCTGTCTACTTTGGTTGGTAGTCATATCTTAGTAGGTTTGCAGCTGTGGCACAATCTTTTAATTGTTTAGATAGTAAGGTATATTGTTTTACAACCTGATCTCATCCTAAATTTCTCAGTCAAAAAATTGAAAGTCATGCATCTTTTTCCTTTCACTCCTCAGCCATGTCCTCACTTAGTTTTCCACATAAAACCACAATAAAAAGTACATTGAGCGTACGGCAAAGTAACTATGGAGACGGCTCAGCCTTTCCTGAACTATTTTATCTAATTGGAAGCCATGAACCATGATTAACCTGCAGCCGAAGAGCAAAGAGCTCTTTTATTATTAGTAATTACTTAAACTTTGTATGCTCTCTTCCAGAAAGTTACATGGATGCAACCTTTGCATCCTTGCACTTCTATAAACAGCAAGCAGGAGTTTTTTTCCCCTCACTGTGGGACACTTTACTGGTCTGTGTGGTCAATCTTTAAACATTACAGCTTTCTTTTTTATGCCAGTCACTTGTTCACGCTCTTCACTGCTGTTTTGATTTGCTTTTCTTTCGGACTGCTGCTCTGATCATAATGATTTAATGTCCTCTGCAGCTCAGGGGAGAACAAACAGACACGGGGGAAAGATGGTGTCATTCCTGTCACTGCTGGGTGTGCTGGGCTCATGCAAATCAATGTACTTCTATGTAAAGAAGGAAAGAACGAATTAATGAATTACTGAAGATGCCCTGTGACCTTAAGTAGGCCACTTCTACTTTAAAAATATTCCAGTGTGAAAACATGTGCAAAAGTGAGAGGGGCCAAATTTCACCAAAGCAATATAAAACTCTTGTTTTCTGCTACTGCAAAGACTTTGCAGCAGTTTGTTGAATGGCAGTGCCACTTTAGATAGGAGGACAATTACTTCAGATGAATTTGAAGTAAATAAATAAAATTTATTATTAAACTTGAATTTGCTCAGGTTATTGTCATCTGTACATCTGAAGAAAGTCTAAATTTCAGGCTCTCTTTATAGCTTTGTACATCCGGCTTATTTTAACTGAGTGTGATTTCCATAAGTAACTCAAACTTTGTCCGCTTTCTAAAGGTCATAGTTTGCTGTGAGAGACACAGAATGAAACAACTGCGTCTTTGCGGGTCAGATAATGACTTTTTGTGAACACAGAGGGAACATGAAATGTTGGCGCTCAGAAGTCAAACCGCGTGGCGGGAAGCTAACTGTTATCCTGAACTCTTTCTAAACTACTTTAACTATCAGTTTGGAAAAGCTCGACTATTCCTTTAAATTTCATAACACTGCCATAAATTCTCACAAGGATCCATTTGTCACAGAGTAATAAAACACAACATTAATCTCACAGTGATCACACATAATGTGTTTATGTTTTACATAATAACCTATATTAAGGCCTTTGGTGAGGCTTTTGGTGGTCGACCAGCTAAGGAGAGTGATTTCTGAATGCATTTTAGAGGCAGATAAACATTGTGGGCTTTGCCTTTGCTCCCATGCATGAGCACACACACACACACACACACACACACGCACACACACAAGCACACGCATGCACGCACACGCATGCACGCACACTAACCCCTGGTCAGCACACCCACAATAAAAACTGCACTCTGCTCTAGTCATTTTGTCCTTTCAGCGCCACACCTGGGAAAAAGACACATCACGTAGAGGTAAGAGCCTGAGCCTCACTTTTTTTTTTGCCACTTTTTTAAACTCGAAATGTCTTTCATAGCAAGAATTTGATCGAATTTAATCTGAACTGTTGTCAAATGGACTGTAGCGTAGAAGTCTGTTTGTTTAGTGAGTATTTACTGACTTTGCTGCGGTTTCATTGTGCTCAATGATCCGGCACTGGGAGATTTGACCTCACCTATTCTTTACGTGATTTTTTTTTTTCTGCTTTGTATGCCCACTTTCATTAAACACATTCTCGGTTTGCTAAAATTTAGTTTTTCTCAAAACTTAATAACTTGTAGAAACCAGTGATAATGGTGTCGGCCTCAAGCTAAGAAGTTTTTCTTTGTGTTTTTTTTTTTCTCTGCCATTTTTTGAAGTTGTCAAGAAAACTAAAGTTTAGTCAAAATCTGACATAATCACAAAGCTAACCTACAGAGCTGATTAAATCTAATTTGAAAACAAGGTATTTTTATTGACTAAAAAAGACCTTTACGTTACACATTTTAACTAAAATCAGGATTTATTGCATTGTAAAGCCAGCAGTACCTCACAAAGATCTTCATCAGCTTTTTCTCGGCTGTCACATCTCACCTCCTACAAATGAATGAGATTTTATGTTACAGGCTCACTCAAGGTGGTGCATAGTGAAGTGGAACGAAAATATATATTTTTTTTAAAATAGTAAAAATCGTGGTGGTGTACATTTGTGTTCAGTTGCCCACAGTAAAATAAAATGTTGCAGCCCTCAAGTCTTTTACAGTATGTTTCTACCAGCTATGCACATCCAGACATCTAGGGACTGAAATTTCTGTCCATTTTGCATTCAGAAAGGTCAGTCAGCACTGACATAGAGGGCGACTGTAAACATACATTTTTTAGCATTGGCAAAAATGCTCAATCAGATGTGGGTTTAATGCTCTGGAAGGTTAACCTCATCTGCAGGCTCCTTCCAGGATTGTCCTGTATTTAGTTTAGAGGCCAAAATAAATGAGTTTTGATTCCATCTGACCTGGGCATCTCCTTCTGCATCTTCACTACATGGTTCATTGGAAAACTGATAAAATCATTAATGGAAGAAGGCATTGCTGTTCTTGCCACTCTTTCTTGAAGGCCAGAGTTTTTGAGTTCCTGTCAGCAGACTGTCCCATCAGAGCTGTGGATCTCTGCAGATCTTTCAAAGTTACTTTAGCTCTCCTTGTCTCCCCTGTCAGATTAAGCGGATGGCCCGTTTAGTTCTCTGTGACATAACATTTTGGGATGAAGTTCTACAAATTAGTGATGATGATAATGTTTTTTTCCCTGATTGTTCTCTTAAAGAAAAACTGAGACAGAACAACCATATTTATACTGAGATTAAACCACTCAGAGATAGACTCGATCCACTGATCATGTGAGGGGAATGAGTACAAATAAATGAATGCAATAATTAAAAAAACAAAAAAGTAGACTTTTCAACTTTGCCTCAAAAGTTGGTTGAAATTATTTCAGTCTTCAAAGATTGTTCATTTTGTATCAGAGTATCATCTAAGCAGAGGTTCTGCCAAATGTAAATTGTTGTGTGATAGTTTCGATTCTGTTTCCTTAACACAACCTGACCTCCTTTCAAGTTATGTCAGTTTTCTCAGTGCAGACATGTAACATGCAGGAAAACAGTGATGATAAACTTTTATCATCACTGTATTTTTACGTAATACCAACCAGTACGTGCCGCCATATTGCATATCTGTTAACAGTTTGCGGTCACCATGGGGGAGGCTGTTTCTGGGAAGAAATTAGTCTCCATACGTCAGCCATATCTTTTTGTACAGTATCGACGGGCAATAAAACCCTCTTGCATCAGTGTGTCGAGGACAAAACATTTATTGTGGGTACAAAGTGTGTTTTTTTATTGGTCTTAGCGAAAGATGAAGATCTGCTTTGAATAGAAATCTGTGGCTGGTTGTAAGTGTTACGAAATCACTTCATCATGTCATTTGCAATAAAATTAATAAAATTATGTTTGCTCTTTAGGTTCATTCTGTTGTTCGTGGCTTCGTTTCCACTCTGATCCATCCTGTGAGATCCTCCCACCCACAGAATGATAAACTCCTTTCCTTATCTAGAGTAAGAATCATCTCCATTCATCTCTACTTCGGGTTGTTTGTATAAAAAAGCAGGCATTGTGTGCATAAATGTCAGAATAATCACAGGCTCTGAAAGACTTATTTGAGCCACTCTTTTTTTTAAATCAAAGAATATATTCCTCCTTCTCTCCCTTCCCTGCAATTGATGATTGTCATCATCATTTGCAAATATGAACTATACTAAATATCTATAAACACTTCTGAGCCTTTTTTCTCTCGGTTTTATTTGAGTTGTCTCCTACATGTTAAAATATCCAGGTGTTTTTGGGCCTGTGTGGTAAATAGAAAAGCAGCTGCTGTCCTCTTGGAGACACAGACACACACTGGACTTCTTACACTGTCAGAAAACGTTCATTTGGGACAGTGTGCAGTGTGTGTGTTTCCCTTTGACAGTACTTCACTATTCCTTGTGAAAGCATCCATACGAACTACTGTAAGCAATATCTTCAGGACTCTGTAGCTTATTCTCCAGAAACCTGTTCAGCAGAAAAAAAAACAAGTAGCCTTGGTTCAAATACAAACATGGGGGGAGAAGAGAGGGAAGAGAGTTTTATAGCAGTTATCAAAATAATTCCCCAGTCATACGCCTCTGATTCTTTTGCTCGCTTCTTCATCTTTCTCTAAAGGTTCTTCCTGGGCTTCCTGGGCTTTGGTCTATCCATCCTGTTCTGCACCAGCTTCTGCAGATCGTGTGCCCGTTTTAGAGCGGAGCAGCTAGAGAGGGAAGCAGAACTTGAGAGGGAGCAGAGGAGCCAGACGCGCTCCATATACTTCATCCCTTTCCCTCAAAGTAACTCACGGCGGGACAGTGATGAGAGCAACGAGCTCACTCCACCAAGATATAGTACCACCGTCCGCCATGAGCCCCCGCCATCTTATAATGAGGTGATTCTAACAATGCATTAGTTTACGACACGTTTTAACTGCAAATGCCAACTTTGTTTGACTCATTTCCAGATTTAATTTGTAATTCTCTGGTTTTCTTTCTTTTTTTTTTTTTTGTTGTTGTTGTTTCAGTTGGGATTTAAACCAGATGATCTTCCACCTCCTTACACAGAACTACACATTCCAGACTTTTTAATCACACAACCACCAACTCATACAACCATGGATATGGGCGATATTGGCAATAGCCCAGGGCGGCATCTTGTGGGGGAGCAGCTGGGGCGTCCCCTGCCCCCACCAGCCCCGCCACTCCCGAGTAATCCTGTTTCTTCTCCCTCCCATTCCACTCCCAACCGGAGGATCTGAATGTCAATAGGTCCTCAGTGCCGCCAATCCCCCCCAGTGAACAGCCTCAATGTGGGTTGATGCGCTGGTAGGGTGGTTCGCCCAGGGTGCCGAACAGACTAGGACCGCCTCTGCATGGACAGAGTAAGGCAGAAGATGATCATGGACAACCCTGTGCTGCCTTCCTACAGTTCATAATGTTTCTGATTTTGTTTTTCTATTTTATTTTTGTGTCATTGTGAGACATTTGCTCATTATGCTTTCAGTTTACCTTATTATTTTAAATGTATTTAATAAATTAAGAGCCCAGCACTCTGTAGGAAAAGTAGTATTGATGGAGTTCATAATCTTTTCAAGACTTTGTTTCAGTTTGTGCCCAACATTATGGGCTAAAGAGAGTTTCTTCCTGCAACCAAAGGCATGTTTTCCCTAACTGACGCACTTCTTGTTGGCACTGTGATAGATTTTGAACAAAAAGATTTTTTTTTTCAGTTTGCTTGTATGTAGCAAATATACTGTGATAAACAGAAGATTATGTCAGTTGGCTTTCATGAGCGAAATATTCATCCATCTGGTTCAATTCACAAATATGTGCACAGATAATTTAAGCTGCATTTTTTTGGCATTGAAATTTAATTTTATCCTGGTGGTATGAAAGTGCAGCTTCAAATGGAGATACAGTGTCTTGCAGAAAAATCTTCAACTTCTACCCAATGGATGAATGGATGGATGGATCAACACAAAGTGGTGCACAATGGGAGTGGGCGAATGGTTTATCAAATATGTGACAAATAAGATTTAAAAATGGGTGGTGTGTATTTCTATTCAGTCAAGCTGAGATGACTCTTTGCAGAACCATCTTTTGCTAAAATTACAGCTGCCGCTCTTTCTGATTTCCCAGCTTGGCATATCTGAAGACATTTTTGGCCATATGTCTTTGGATACTCGGTGAATCTCAGTCAAACTAGATGTAGATGGTACAATCTGACTAATTGCAAATATCAATTTCCAAATTCATATTTTCTATTGAATTTAGGTTGTGGACTTTGACTGGGCCATTCTGCCTCCATACTGTGATAAAATCCCACACGTATAAAATTTAACTACAAATTAAGGGGATTTTTCTTGTCTCAAAAAGGGGCAGTGCATGCCGTTGCTACTTGTAAAAAAAAAAAAAATTAAGGAATTTTGTTCTTTATAATTCTTACTTATGAACAACTTTATCATGGTCTGTCATGTACAATCCCAATATAATGTTAAGGTTTGTAGTTTAAGCTTAAGAAAATGTGAAAAAGTAAAACAAGCTGTTTCTGTGTTTAAGTTCTTTACATATTGCTTTAAGAATTGTTCAGCAAAACTTAAAACATGGCAAGAAGCTTACCACGGGATAAAAACATAAGTAATATTTATTGTAGCTGGTCTACTTAAATCCTCTGGACGCAGGAGGACAGATTTTTGTCTATTATAAAAAAAATATTTTCATAAGATAACAGCTGCAAATCCTTCAGTATTTCCAATGTATATTTTTCTATGTGAATAAATGTTAATCATGATGTTGCCATGTAAATTCCTCACCAGCATTTAAAAATACAATGTTGTAAAAACATACACATCTTTATTTTGCTTTTGTACAATGAAATACATGTTGATGTGTTTTGTACGTGCAGCTGTTGTTTTACTCAGTAAAACTGCCTGTCTTTTGGAAGGTGAGTAATGTTACCTGGAGCTCCACCAGAACCAGAACGTGTTGTGTGACTCAAATTCGAAAGAACTTCTATTCTGATTAACAGAAAAGGTCAGTAGTTTTTTTTTTTTTTTTTTTTAAAGCTCTAAAATGTTAAAGGGTTTTGGACTGCAGCATAGGGTGTCTAATCACTTTTAAGCACACTTGTTATTTATTTTAAAGAAATTGTCATAATTTGGCCAGTTCTCTTCAAAAGGAAGTTCACAGGGCTGCCAAATCTGTAATCCAGGACCTAAAATGTTCAGGCAAAAAAAAAAAAAAAATGAGTGTAACTGAACTTCTCTTTCCACATGTCAAGATTTCTACATACGCAAAATGTGGAGGTTGAGGTTGTTTGGTTCAAACTGGACACCAGATGGCAGTACATGCACATACAAACCATTCTTTATTGAATCGCATCATTGACAGCAAAAAGAAAAAAAGTTTAAAATTCTCTCTTTGTTAAACTCATTAGCTTTCTAAAAACACATTTCAGGCAGCTCTCTATTTCATACCTGCCTTTTTCAACAATCCTCATTTTGAAATCTGTCACTATATGACGATCTTATCTACTGATAGGTCCGCGCAGACCTCTGTACGATAAGGATAAATATAGCTTTTGCATTTAAATTGTTCTTGTGGCTGCTGTGAGTCACCCTCTGCACAGGGAACATGATCCTAGCAGGAACACGTGATTGGACCAAACCCGGCCTTGTATGGACATTTGGTTCCGTACTATTAAGCGTTTATTGCTGAAATGTGTCAGAGGTTATCAGGAGGAAAATGTGATTCAGAAAGGTGATAGTGTGGAGGCTGTTGGAGGCAGCAACTTGGTTGAAAATGGCGTTAAACTTACATCATCTGACTTGTAAATTGCATTATATATTTTGATTTTGTAATCTGCTTGAATAACTGGGTTTGAAAGTTCAAATAAACCACTCAAATGAACCATATACAACAATCAGTATAGTACATTAGCAGATCGGATGAGCTAAAGAGGAGAATCGTAACTACAGCACCCTCCACATTTATTGGGATCCCTGGGAAAGATGTATATAAATCCAGCAGGAGAACTGATGTAGGAGTAATGACAAGTAAAAAAGTGAACAGCAGGAGAGGAAGAGGGTTTAGTTTTTGGCAGCATTATCTCAGCCGATGCCAAACAAAACACCACAGTAGATGTAGCTACTATGGAGTGAAAAAAAAAAAAAAAACTTACAGAAAACAAAAAGTTAACAGTTGAATTAACAGCAAATGTCTCAAATTTGAGAGTAGTGGAAGGGGAAAGTAGAAGAGTGAGGAAAAGTAATAATTTTATTCTCTAGTAGCCTAAGCCCAGCAGCATATCTGCAGAAGCAGCCCAGGATAACCTAACCCCTCACAATGAGGCATAAGAGAAGCAGAGCATTGCATCAGGCCTTTCACGCCACCTCCCTCTACTCCCCCACCAACTACCAGGCAAACATTCCTCTGTTTTTAACTATGAGCTTTATTAGACAGGAACGTTTTAAAAAGTCTCCACAGGAGAGGAGCCTGATAACTGCAAGGTCCATGGTATGGAAACAAGATCCTAAAGTTTGCCTTCTTCCAGATTTCTTTTTCTTTTTTTTTTTTAGCTCTTTTAGGTATAAGAACACAAGACAACTGTTAATATGGAGACAGCATCATAATTATTTTTTTGTGGGGCTTACAGAGCATATTTTTACCTACAAAATGTTTCTCCCACTTCATTCTGATACTCTTACCTGTGCTCCTTTCAGTTCCATTCTCTTTTTCTTGGTTTCTCCTTACACTCTTAATTTGTTAGTTTTATTTATAACCCCATTTTAGAGTAAATCAGCCTGTATTGATTTAACCAATTAAACATTGTAACACTATTTGGAGCAGCTTGCTGTAAGGTTGAGTAACTGACTGGTTTTAAATGTATGGTTAAAAAAAAAGGAAGAAAGAAAAAGAAAAAATTAGAATGAAGAAAAACTACTATGTATTCATAAACCTTGAAATTTTCAAAATTTTGTCACATTTCAAACACACTTTATGAGATAGAGGAGGCATAGGTTAAAAATGTTTTACAATTAAGGTGTGCGTGTGTATTAACCCCCTCAGAGGTTCGCTACAAAATATTAGTGAACAAACAGAATCATGAAGACCAAACACAGCAGAAAGTTTAGGAATGGCTGCGAAGAAGTCTAAAGCAGCAGTTATTTATTAAATAGTACCTCAACGCTTTAAATACCGTATTTTCCGCACTATAAGGTGCACCGGATTATAAGGCGCACCTTCAATGAATGGCCTATTTTAAAACTTTTTTCATATATAAGGCGCACAGAAAAGACACTACAGTTAGGGACGCGAATTGTTCCGTACTCTACAAATGTGGATGTGTAATAACAAAGAAGTGGTCCCCGAGTACTTTATATAGTAGGCTGCCCCAGTCATTGTTTCACTCACGGTGTTGGTGTTGCGATATTGTGCCCAACTGCTTTCTGGGTAACACAGACCAACCGACACGCTGCCGCCGCAGTCCCTGTCTCTCTTCCCCCGCCCCCGAAGCACCCCGGATGAATGTCTAAAGCCACTTTGTTGACATAAAGAATGTCAACAAAACAGTCCGACTGCGGTCGCGAGGAGAGCCTTCCGCAACTGGGGCGTGGTGGGATGATGGTCACCCTTCTCCGTTCGCGCACAGCATGTTGGTGGAGAACGCGGTGCTAAATGACCTGCAGACGACCTGATTCTAGACGGTTGGTAGGTAGATAGTTCAGTCAAACTTTATTAATAGATTACAAACCAGCGTTCTGACAACTATCCCAGCATGCACCGCGCGCTTCTTCTTCTACGGGCGAAAATGAAGTCAGCGGCTGCTTACAGTAGTTGCTAGACCTGTTGTGGCTCAATATTGGTCCATATAAAAGGCGCACCTGATTATTAGGCGCACTGTCGCTTTTGAGGAAATTGAAGTTTTTTAGGTGCGCCTTATAGTGCGGAAAATACGGTACCTCAAAAAGAGATTTTCAGTTACATAAACTGAAAGACCAGGAGAGCCTTAGTCAGAGAAAAAAATAAAGAGGCCAAAGGAAACTCTGGAGGTTCTGCAGGGATCCACAGCTCAGGTGGGAGAACAGCCAGTCCACTCCAAATTTGGTCTTTGAGCAAAAATAACAAGACTTGTTGAAATAAATCTATAAGACGTAACATGCAGTTTGCCATACACCCTGTAGGAGGCACTGCAAACACGTGGAAGAAAGACAAACTTCAGATTTTATTTGTAAAACATTCAGAACATCTTGCATGGTTTTCCTTCAACTTTGTGTATATACATAACAATTACATTTTCCCAAGTTTGTGGTTTTAAAGTCACAAAACCTGAAAACAATCAAGCTGTTCAACACGCAGGACATTAAAAATGATGTAATGGTGTAGAGTTAACATTTAGGAACACAAAGTCTGAAATTAGTTTCTTCTTTTAGGTAGAGAAGTCCTGCTGAGTTCCTAACATATTCTCATTCAGATGGTCTGAACTTCACATGCTGGATCCTGGAACAGATTTAGAGGCAGAACTAAGCCCGAGGCCGAGTGGACAAACAGAAGACAGGACAATATGAAAAGGAATGAACGGGATTTGACTTTTGTCTGTGTACGGTGTGTGCAATTATCGAGAGGAAGAGGTCAAGAGAGTTTCTGAAAATATTCAGGGAATATTTTGTTTAAGTGTGTTTATCTGTACTTTGACAACTTTATCCATGGTTGGTTATATTAATACCTGGTTTTACTCCAGAAGATGACGTGCTCAGCGAGTCTTTCACTGCTCTGTGATATTTGTCTGGCTCGTATCACCAAAGAGCTGTGACTCTTTACACATGCATGCAACGCTGTGCGTGGATGGCTACTGTGCCACTAATAAAAAAAATTATAAACATTAAAATAATGAGCTGTGGGAGTGGACTAGATTCATATTGTCTTGCTATTATTAAACTTCCTTGTTGATGATAAAATATTGAGTAGTAGCTGGCTCTTTACAATAGACACAGTACATTTGCACCATATTTAAATTAATATTTCCAAGAGCAACTCTATACAAGCTACAAGTAAAGGAACAAATAACACAGAAAAGCATAGTTAAGTGATATATTGCTACTCATTAGTGAGTGCTAAACTGTGTTTTTACCGCTCTCAAATAAATAAATATGTAAATTTATGATATTATTTAAAAGTATGCACAACTTCATGCAACTCCATGATGTAAAATGTCAATAAAATACATTGAAAGTTGAGTTTGTAACATGACAAAAGGTGAAAAGGTCCAAGGAGTTTGATTGGTTCTGAAAGGATGTTTAAAGATCCCAGTTTATAATGGTGGCTTTGTCCCAGGATGTGTGTCTGATTGATGTGACAGAGGAGGTTACCATGGATGGGTGTTACTTGGCAGACAACATTTCTTCTCTTTAAATTAATGACTTTTAACCTTATGACAGCTTCAGTGCACATTCTATCACAAGTAATCAGGCAGGTTGGTGCCTCCTGTCTGCCAGAGCCATCCAGTTATTTGTAGAAACTGTTTTATTTTAAATGTCCTCCAAAATGCTGAAAGGTTTCTGGTTTGACAGCAGTCTTATCACTTCACTAGACTTATGCATAAATAAAAAGATAAATCGCTCAGCATTGGCCCTCCCAGCACATATGCTTTATGATCTGTCCACTGATGAACAAGACACTCATTAGTGAGTGCAAGATTCACGCGAATTTCTGAACTAAAGCTCTCACTCATGACATGTTTAAATCATAATTTTGTAAATTACCATCACAAATGATCATAAACAATTAAGTTTTAGAAGCACATTAAACTTTTATTGCTATGGCACCTTGTATTTAATGGTTGTTAAAGCCTTTTGTTGTGCTTCTCTTCTGTTTTAGCTGTTTGATTTCACAGCATTTAACCCGTTGGCCATGTAACCTGACAAACCTGCTGAGCTGATTCCTTTTCTCTATCCTTCATGTCGATGTGTGCTCACAGGACTGAGGTACAGGACTAACCTAACTAACTTTTTTGAATACTTTAAAAAAAAGGAAAAACTTCAGATTACTTGTCAAAGCTGACATGTTATCTGCTGAGTAAAATACAGCCAACGATGATTGATCACATCCTGGCAAAGAAAACAATCCACGTCAGCATTTTGAGGTGAACTACAGGCCGGTTACATTTGCATACTTTAAAGGACACCAAAACATGTAACTGCATCACAAAATATAAGCTATAAGAAGTGAATCTGTGCGAATCTGCAAAGGCCAGATGTATATTTCTGAATCAATAAGAAAGAGGAAATCCACAAAAGCTTGGTGCACGTTTCAAAACATCGACTGAATTTGCATAGATAACATTTTACGTTTAAACAACATAAAGCACAACTTAAAATGTAAGCCAGAATAATAGGACCAACTTTATTATAATATTTGTAGTTGTAATAGAGAAAGCTGACAGGGCAAAAATGTAATTGTTCTTCAGTTAGCCAGTGATCATAATGTTCATCCTGAACTAGAGCTTCAGGTTGGAATCACTGAACAAAACTAATATGCATTCAATGACACTGAAGGAGAAAATTAAGCTTCCAGCCCACAGGCAAAACTGCCACATGGCATAAATATCAAATGACTACGTCCAACAACACCTGGGAAATAAAGAATCCACAAATGTATTGTTTATCTATGCTCTCGGTAAAGATGTGTAAAATAAAACTTTCAGATAAAGTAGTCTTCTATTACAGTTGCATAGTGTCAGAGTTGAAATTCTAGCTATCAAACCTTGTTAGATTTTTGGCTCTGCCAGTATAAGATCTGTGTTGATTTGGCCATAATCAGACTTTTATCCTGCTGGTGACCAATTTTCAGTTTACTGGTAGAAAATCGGGTCCTTATCCAGATGAGAAAGGCTTGGCGAAGCAACAGTCATCCATAAAAATTAAGATTTTAAATAAAATAGGCTTGTATTACATTAATTTTTATTAGGGATTGTTCTAATAATTGAACACCCTGTATACCGTATACTTTGATTAAAAGTCAGGTTTTGAATTTTTCTTAAGAGAAAGATTATAACTGCAATACAAAATACATTTATTTTAGGGCTTTTAAGTAAAAGCCAATAAATGTGGCCAACACAAAAGCGTATTTATTTCATGTAATAAGCATACATTCCCTGCTGCCCAAGAAGTTTCAGACAATGGGTCCTCACAGCTTCTGCAGTCCAGCGGGCGACTTTTCTCTCTTTGTGTTCCCAGCATCAAACAATGCCATCTATTCTTTTTGCTTTATGATTTCAACCCATTCAAAACTCTGTTTGTAGTTGCACATTCTAATTTCTCTGGAGGAATGTGTTCAGTTGATGTCTTCTCATGATTCTGACTGAGCGGGGCAGTTTTTTTATGATCTGGCTGACAAAACAACAATGCAGCAGAAAACCTAAAAATGCGAGCCAAAAAAGCGTCCCAAGCCAGTAGACCTCTCTGTCTTTCTCTCTGTGCTTTGATGGAGCTCTTACATAACGCAACTTACCGTCCAAAATGTAGGTAGGTCGTCCAGCGCTCATCTAGCCATGTAACGCAGCGGTGGTGCGCATGCGCGCGTCTTTTAGCTGTCGCTCTCTGCCTCTTACACGCTCCCCCTCCCATCTTCCATCCCAGTCCGCCTATAGGTTCGGCGCGAAGGTAAAAGGGGGAAAATAGGAGGCTTTTATAAACATCCACATTGCTCTCGCTGCCCGTTTCGCTCCTTTCAGTCTTTTTGAGTTTTTTTTTTTCCAGCAGCGCGCCCAAAATGCCAAGCAAGAGGAAGAAGAACAAGCGTCGCATGAGGAGGGTGGTGAGTGATGACAGGCGCACTTTTTTTTTCTTAGCAAAACAGATTTTCTCTGCTAGAGTAGTGACACTGTGCGTTTCTTTCTTTTTTCTTTTTTTCTCGTGAAATTTTTATTATAAGTGAATGAAAACACAAACAATGCTGACTGTTTGACGGCTTATTTTGAGGTGAAAATAGCCTTCAGGTTTAGCATAAAACTGCAGAAAGAAGGTAGAGGTGGGAAAAAAAAATAATGTACATGCATGAATTCCACTGAACAAGATAACCAAACTTAACCTAAGAGGATTTTATTTTTCAAAATCTAATATAGCCATATTCAACCATTTTGAGAGTGATTAACGTAATTCAATCATTATATATTTTTGTTTTATTTTACAACTGGACAGCACTTTCTAAAACACGTGAGAAAAAAAAAAAACAGCAACAACCCAACACAGAACCCATGTCTTTGTCTTAATATAAGTAACTCACTAATTTATACGATTCCATCTCCTTTTCTATTTCTCTTGTGTCTGGGGTAGAACTATTTTTGAACGCGGAGTGCTCAAGGGAAATGAGTGGGTGTGGCAGAGTGGAGATCTGTGTGAGTGAGAAAGTAACACAGAAGCTCCATTTCCTTCAAGGGCAAAGGTTTACTTTGAAACCATGAACATCATTTTACATGCAGACATTTAGCATTTTCTTTTACATTTATCATGCAAATATTTGCTAATTATGTAACCAACAAAATAACAACTTTTTACCATCTAAAGAAAAGAGAGACGAGACTGTTATTACCCAAAGGAAAAGTTTTGGTATATATATTTTTTTTTTGTAAAAGAAGCAGTGGACTGGAATCCACTCTGCTGTTAATAGGAAATTAAACAATTTTGCGTCATTAATTAAAGAAACTATTAAAACACCAGTTTTGTTAGCTGCTCTTTTGGTGTCATAACATTTTTCATTCCTTTTTGCATGTTGTCCTGCCTGTTATGTAACTATAAGGATATTTCTTTAACACATGATTTAGAAGCCTTTTAAATGTCAGAATTAGACTTTTGGATTTTGTAGTACAGATGCTCTTATCTGGCTCTTTTAAGGCAGTATGATTTTCCCTTTGTTGTTTTCTTGGGAACTGTTACCCTTAGGTAAGAAACAAATGTGTTGTAGTTTCCTTCATAGAGATAATTTGGATTCTATTGGAAAATGAAGAAATTAGAAGATTATCCTTATGTATGCTTCAAAGCAGTCATCACTGACTGTTAGTAAACCCCAAAAATGTACGTGCTGTTTGGTTTACAGTTCATTGCTTTGGCTCATTTAATGATTTGGAAAGAATTGTTTGTTTTTGATTCATTAATTGACCTTGCCAATCACCAATTAGAACCCCTGAAACCTGTCTATGGACAACAGACAAAATATAACCTTTAGCTAACGCTAGGACGTGTTTTTAATTGTTATCAATGTGCATTCTCTCTGTTAAGTAAAATAATAAACCACAGATGTTTTACCAGGCTTTCCAGCAGATGAGACAACCCAGGTTAGCTCTGTTGTTGCCCAAATCCTCCATCTTTGGCTGGAGTCTGCTCCTCTCTGCACCACAGGGCTGGTTTTGGTGATGTGTTGACTGTAGGAATGGCCTGAAAAGGTTTTGCCAGGCTGGAATGTGCACAATCTCGCTACTTTTCAGAGTCCACTATTGACACTTAGATAAAACTGTCTCCTTAAGGCATCTTCAGTTTTATGTTATCACTAATCACCTTAGAGAAACCAGAACCCTGGCTGATGTGTGTCTGTTTCTGTTCTATAAGTTTGGCTCCTTATAAATTGTCTTTCTCCTGTTCCCAGTCCAGCATGGGCTGCTTAATGTCAAGTTTTGTTTGGACATCAGCAACAGGGGCCGTGTTTTGACGGTGGTTGGACGGACAGGACGTACACACCCCCACTTTTGGCTTGCACCACAGGTCTAGCAATGCTGAGCTGGCTGTTGGCCTAACAAAAGCATTTTTGGGGAGTGATTATAACCTGATTATGAAGTGATTAGACCCACTGTCTGCCCCGCAGGGCACCCATCAGTGCTGCTGACTCGCACGGTTTCTCTTCCCGCTTCACCAGACCTGTCAGGACCGTTCTGATTCAACTAATTAGCTCCCATTATCTAACTAGCCTTGTTGGGTCCAGTCCCAGCTGCCCCCTCCCTCCAGTGGTCTGCCCTCCTAAAATCTCCACCAAAGCCTGAGGGGGTTTTGTCCAAAGCTGAAAAATATGTTGAACGTGGCAAGTATTGGCACATGTCTGGTATTCCTGCAGGCGCTAGAATGAGCTGCAGTTCGCCAATAACATTAAGCTTTTTAAGGGCATTTAAAAGTAAAATCCAGTTAAAATTCCACGAGGTATTGTATCAGGCCTGTCATTAGAAAAACCTTGCAAAAACAATACTACCACCTGTAAATGTTTTCCGTAATATTACATTACAACTGTAAACTTTAGTGGGTTTTATTGGGATTCTGTGTGACAGATTCATAGTTGTGCTGTTGACAGCTTGCAGGTCCTCAGTATTTACTGTGAACCTCTTGGATGCTGTATTGATGAATGCTTTATTATTGCTTGCCGGTCATTTTAGGTGGACAGCCATGTCTTTTTATATTTGCAGTTACACTCTTTCTATTTTCACACAAATTATTGGTAAAGGCTTCAAATAATTGTTAGGAAATTGTTTTATAACCTACTTTGTTTGAAACTTGTGCACATTTTCATCCCTGACCTGTCTGTTCCTTGGCGTTCACGGCTCTTTTTGATCAGTAATGTTCTCTGATTTATGCTGAGACTAAATTACTAGTTGGAGTGGATTTTATTTTAGAGTTGTCAGAATTTTGAAAACTATGATTTTGTTTCTTTATCACAATTTTCATGTTCTTCATATTAGTTCATCACCTAAAATCCCAATGAATGGATTGGATTTTGTGGTTGTAACATGACAAAATGTGAAATAGCTTAATAGTTAGTCAAGTATATGAGGACAGTTATATAGCTGCATCATTATAAAATGCATAAAAATGAATATATCTGTGCCGATAAAGATCAAAACTCATCTTGAGCATACATTTTTCTGTTTTTCCTTGTTGCAGCAAGCCCAGAGGAGAGCACTTGAGGATCAGCATGCAGCCAATCCACCAATCAAAGCCAGCTCAGGGATTGCCATTAGTGCGCCCCCTACAGCAACGCCCAAAAAAGCAGCTAAAATTTCACCACCCACTCGAGAAAAGCCCCCACAGGCCATTCCCATCTCCGCCCCTGCAGTGGAGCCTCCAAAATTTGAACCACAGCCTGTTGTGAAAGAAGAAGCAGCAGAGGCCTTCGTAGTTGAGGTAGCTGCAGCAGATGATGGTGTGCTGTTGGAGCAGGCTACTGTGGAGGTGGAATCCAGAGTGGGGGATGAAGTCGAAGGTCCAGCACGGGTCGCCAAAGAAGCACCAGCTGAAAGTAGTGCCCCAGCGGAGCCCTCTACGGTTGAAGCCGATCTGGCGAAAGAGGCCGAGGTTCCTGTTTCTGAAGCAGAGCCCGTCTCTGAGGTAATTAAATCATTTCTTTTTCATTTGCGAGTTCTGAAGGAATGGTCCGATTTGCACGTAACTTGGTACAAATGTAGAGAAGTTCTATTTATTGAAGTGATTCGATTTGGAAGAAACCTTTACATCTGGAGGAGACTCTCTAAGGGTGTGCTACAGGCAGTTACTCGAGCATCCAATAGAGCATGAAGATGCATTAGAAACCATTAGCAGCACCTGACAGTTTGATCAGAAATCCTGTTTGAGTGTTGTGTGCCTGGTGGTTGGCACCAAGATGTAATAGTAGCCAAATTTTGGAACCAGATGGGACACTTTTGTCGTCCTTCCTGTGTGGTGACCTTTATTCGTTATTTTGACTGACTGTCAGATGCTTTGTGTTAACACATAGACAGGCAGTTATTATGTTCCTGGTGCATTATAGTCAGGCCAGCTTTCTGTCAATTTACTTTATTTCCGTTTTGTTTTGCTTTGGCAGTTATTATATTTTGCTTGCAAAGAAGCTTGACTTGTTTTCCTCTCTGTCTTGATCAACAGGTCTCAAGACTTTCTGAAAGTCTTTGAAAGTTTTTCTCTGCACTTTAGCTGCTCTTTCATCATTATTTTTGTTTCTTGTTAAGATCCTGAACTTGAACCAAACAAATAAGGTTAACAGCCAATAGCAATGGAGTCTCACTTCCTGCATCTCAAATCCCATATCAGATCTTAGTTAGAAGACATGATGATCACTTTTTCATTTATAATGCCTATACGATATGCCTGTCACCTTGAAATGTGAGGGCAGAAAAGAAAATGGGTGGTGAACAACAAAATACCAAAGAGATACGTGTATCTATATCTGTATCTTTTGGGTCTTTTGTGACATTTATTGCACACAAGCTTTATCACATAGATGCTCTAAGGATTGTTTTGGTGTTTATAGAATATTAGAGGGCAAACGTGCAGCAGGAGGGTCGGTGGAGGAGGGAGGCAGATGATGGAGGCTGTGAAGCAGGGAGAACAACATGTTCCATTTAGGAAGCAGGGGGAAAATAAAGGAGAGGTTTGCAGCCTGCAGCAGTGAATGGTGTTTTCACCATTTAACAGTAACTTTAAAATGAACATTTTTCGTGGGTGAATGAGAGACAGATGCATATTTTGCTTTTTGATATATAGACAAGAAGGGTGTGATGACGTTTTACTTTTACCCACTTGCAGGAAGCGTATTCTGGATTTATCTGCTAAATCATACCTGCAGGTTTTCTATAAAAATATAAATCACTGATGATGCTAGATACAGTGAACTTTCATGTTTCCTCTGTCATCTTGTAAAAAGGGGGGTTTGGGGAGCTTGAGCATTTTGAACACGTCCATCTTCTTTGTTGCCGCCAATCTTTTTTCAGTTATTTAATTTTAAATTGTAATATCCTTTTTGTTCAAAGCTGATATTTACCTCACCATGGCTGTAACTTTGTTTGAGCCATAATTTCTGTTCTGTTTTGCTGTATCGAAGCAGCCTGCACATCTTCTAACCTCTGATGTCAACAGAACTGCTGCTTGCAAATTAGATTTTATTTGCTGAACCATTTTCTGTAAACCCAAGAGATTAGTTAAATCCCTTTCCTTTCCCCATTCCGATGTTAAATTTAGGCTTCAGGAAGTAGTAGTGGTAGTAGGATGTGGTTACGGTTGTGACCGGCTGATTTGCTATTTTTGTCAACAAATCGGCGTACCTAATGATGTGGCCAGTAAAGGTATGTTTGACATAATGTATTTTTGGAATGGAAAAACTTTGCAAGCTTGTTGAAATTGTCACATGCAATAGTGTATGAATAGGTAAACCTTTAGCAGAACTATAGTAGAACTTTCAATACAACAAAACAATCAGTCTTCTAATTGACCAGTTTGATTGGTTCCTGTCTGATCAGTTTAAGATTATTTAAAAAGCTCAAACTCAATATTAAGATGCAGAAGGCAGATGCTTCAAATACAGATGCTACTTTGTGTCTGGACAAACAGCACAAAGATGAATCACAAATTAAAATAGTTTCTACAGACACAAATTCTTTTCAACAGATGAACTAATAAGCCACAAATCATTTTTCCAATTGCAGAAGTTTTCACAGTTGCTGAGATTTTCAAACCCCATTTACGAAAACCTTATTAATTCCAGAGGGTAATAACAATTTGACCTATTGTTTGGACAAAAATATCCCCATAAGAGCGTGGCGCTTTACCAAAGTTTAACTCAGAGAACAAGCTTAACGCAGAAGCAGTGCAGACATAAGTTGGTGAGAAAAAAATGATTCTTTCTCGATGCCGCTGAGTTTCAGGTGAGCATACGCCTCTTCTTGATTAGACACAGCTGCTGAGTCGGGTGTTTCCGTTCGCTGCTGCCTGAAGCAGCTAAAGATGGAGCTTCTGCTTGAGCTGAACATTTTGTACCTTTTTCCTACCGTGCTTCTGTTCGCCACTCCTCCCCCGTTTGGTCTCTCACTGCTATTCTCTATTTGCATGCATCCTTCACTCCCATGTTCGGCAACGTCATTTTTACATCCGTCTTAAAGTCAAAATGATTCTTCCCTCTCTTTTCAAACTTTGTCTAGAACTTGCTCATGACAGTTTCAGTTTGAGACAAATTTCACAGAGGCTGCATGTGTATCTACTGTAGATCAGAACATGGCGTCCCTCTAGTTGTCGTAGCTGGAGGGAGTGTGTACTGTATTCAGCTATAGCTTTGCATGAGTGCATGTTTAGCAGACTATCTACAACTGACTTAAAGATCACCTTATCACTTTCTTCCATCCCTTTTGCTCTCTGTTTATCATATTACCTGTAACTTGACTTCAACATTTTAGCTGGAGTTCTCTTTATCTTAACTGTAAGTTTATTTTTTGCCTTTTTTTTTTTTTCTGGAGAAGGCCTTTACTTGCAGATTTAAATGATTTGATGAAAGCTGGTCTATATACATGACAACTTGGAGGATATTTCATACGGTAAACTTGTCCTACATTTAGAAAAAGAACTGGCACAAGGTAAAGCTAAATTATTTATCACCAAAGTATGAAGGTTTTCAATATTCATGAGCATCTCTCTGTGATTGCCAGTATGGCTCAACACACTTGGCTGCACAGTGGATGCCGCCCCAGTGATCATTTAGGCGACGGCTATTAGGAAATTGAAAGGCCTGGCTGGCTTCTCTTCTCATCTGGCAATTTTTAGTTATTACTCTCTAAAAACAATACCAGCTACCTGAGTGGGTTACATTCTCCAGACTGTGATTGGAATAAAAGCTATCAACCATCCTAATATTAAAAATTTCTCATATTCTTGTAAAAGTGCAGAGAATTTAAGGACATTTCGTTTATGTTTGTTCTTTGGAGGTCGGATGGGTTTCTGCAAATAAAAAAAAAATTAAATCTAAGGATTTCTAATTCCCTCTTAAGATCATTATTGATACAATTTTATAACTTGGTTAGTCAATAATACAGTTTATAAAGCAAGATTAGCTTGCTTAATATTTTTGAGGTATTTAAATGTAAGTTTATCGTCTTGTTTTGTTTTTTTATTAGCTCTGACTCGTGACTCTACTTCTTTTCCACTCTTGGGTTTCTTACCATTAGCACTTTCAAGCACTCTTTACAATAACTTTTATTAGCAAACTTCTAATATCCCCTTTTTTAAGCCAGCTTCTATTATTGTTCATGACAACTGAGCTGGAAGTAATTAACTAACACAAATATTTTATTTTTGAACCCCCAAAGAAACTACAGTAAACTGGAATCAGAAGGATTTTTTTGTTTTCATGGATTTGGAACAGAGGCGTTTCTGACAGGGCTGTTTCCTAACCCGGCTTAAGGTCTTTGTATTCCTGTCATAGAGCACAATTCCTCAGCTGAAGCTGGTTTATTGTAGTTTCTCGGGAGTCGGTGAGGTTTGTGTTTTAACAAAGAGCGAAATGCACCTAAAATAAAAGTCGTAGTCTTCAAATAAAAGAAGTGGTGTGATGGAGGAAGCAATTAATGAACAAATGTTCAAAGTTGAGACCTAATTAAAGGTAATTTACAGATTTAGTCTGGCAAACCCTGGCGTGCATTTAACACATCCCTAAGGTGAAGTGAAGACAGCGGCAACACTTGAAGTGCAGAAAAATAATTTTATTAGTAGACCAACCCTCTCTGTAAGTTATGCCAGAAATGTTTTGGATTTCTGCATTTCACACTTTTAAAGGTCTTAAAAATTGTACATTACAGGACATCTAGATCGTCGTATGATCATGCAGAGTGATGAATGAGGATAACATATGCTGTAAGATTATTGAAATGGAAGAACTGAGTTGATGGCAAAGACAGTTTTAAAGCTCTGACTTGGAAAATACAGAGGAGTGAAGAGAAAGAGGGAGTAACTGCTTCCAATCATCCAGTTGGTTGCGAGGTTTTCATGCAGGTCGTAGGACGTTCCTCCCCTTTTTCCAAACTGTTGCGCTGATCACACACAAAGCGTCTAAAGAAAACGTTCACTGGCTGTTTGCGTTAGTGCAGAACTGTGAGCCCAAGTTTACAAGCTACTTCTGGCACACATTTCCTGGTATGGCCAGAGAAAACCTGATCAGGCTCTCACTGGGATATTTATTTTCTGTTAAATGGCTCCAGGCTGACAAAATGTAGTTTAGAAGCTCGTTTCGCTTTGGGCACATTTTTAAAAGCCCAGTGGGTGTCCCTCCTAAACTTGACCTTTAAATTTGTAGGCAAGAAGCAAGCTGCAGAGAATGAGGCAGTTTTGTTGAACATGCTTGTTAAGAAACACTCTTTATCTTTAGGTGTTCTTTCGTTTTGTTGACGTAAGAATACAATTTTTCACCTCTTCTTCTTCACAGGTTACAACCCCAGATGAGGCTCCAGTGGTGGCTGCTGTAGAAGCTGAAGTAAATCTGATTTAAACTTTCATTTTTACCTAAAACACTTTGCTTTGCCCCTGAATGTAACTTGAATCAAGCATATGTCTTCTTGTTTTAAGCCAGAGGCAGATAAGCGTCTGAGTGAAGCAGGTTTTGACGCCAGCCTGAGGATTTTTATAAATCAGCTCCTCCTAAAGAGCCACAAATTCTGGGTTAAAATACTGTGCTCTATATTTTATATTTTATTGTTTGGCCTGATGCATTATAGAGCAAATCTCAAATCAGACAACCCTTGTAACAGCTAAAGTCATGCAAAAGACTCTTTGCTGCTTCCACAGGACTTTAGAGTGAAGGTTTCAACCGGGTGCTGCCTAAAGAAACAATTTTTAAATTTATCTTCAGTACGTGTAAGGATCTTTTGGCAGCTCACTGCACTGGAGCAAACAGGTGTGTTTTAACTCAATGCCAAGGCGGAAAGACGTCGGCAGTAACCGTAGGGAACCAATTGTTGCTGCCAATCAACACGATAGACATGCTTCTTTTTGCCCTTCAAGCAAATTCACCTTTAATTTCTCAAAGAAATTACAAAATCAAGCCCAGTACTCTAACTGGTTTAGTGTTGCATTTGCAGCATGCTGCATTTTGGGTTTCAGGGCAGTATGTTCAGAAAAAGACTGAGCAAGTATATATTGTTTGGAATTGTTCTTTTCTCTAAACAGAATATGGCAAAAACGTAAGTTGCAAGTAAATAAGCAGCTAACTAACAAGCAGCTGTGGGTGGAGACAAGAGAGGCAAGTTGAGGGAGAGAGCTATGGCACAAGAGGAGCAGAGGAGGAGTAATAATGTCCTGGAAAGAGCTAAACAGACGTCTGACAATTAAAGAATAAACTGAATGCAAAAGGATGAAAAATCGCATAAACATGAGTAAGTAAACATTTAAGGAAAGACAAATCTAATGTAGAGCAAGCATGACAGAAACAGAAATAGAATAACAAAGGTAAAGTGTAAATAAATAAAATTGAACAACACAGCAGTAACTCTACAACAAAATGGCTGAAAAACAAGACAAGATGTTGCATTAAAAATCAGTCTAAATACAATCTTCTACCTGGCTCAAAGGCTGTAGTGTGATCTTCATTCAGCAATCCGGCACTTTTCTGTCACAAGGCTACCAATAAATCAGCATGAACAAACTAGATAAGTGTTAGAAGTGCTGCTAAAAAAGTCCCTATTATTATAAAAGAGTTGTGAAGGTGGTGCAAATTCATTAAGCTTTTAATGCGGGTGTGTTTAGTTGGCTCTTCCTGAGCACATACTCAGTTGTTTTAAGTTGTCTGTGAATCTAATCATGGATTTATTCAAATGTATCCATCTTATTATAAAAGGTTAACTAAAAATGTATTTTGTATTTTATCTAGACAGAAGACAATGAAGACACACAGACAGAGATGGGTCAGGTACGTTTCTCTATGACCCCAGACGTTCTGGTAGTGGAATGCAATCCACTCTTCTCCATGAGGAAAAGTCAGGATTCCTCAGGACCATTTCTGTTCTCTGGATTAATGTTGCATGCTTTGTGTCGTGGTAACTTTGCAGACACAGGATGTCTGCGAGGCAGAATCTCAGAAAGATGTGACCCTGGCAGAAGAAGACACTGAGACCAAGGAGGAACTAGAAGTGTCCATTGCTGAAGAGGTAACCGTATCAGAGTCGGTAAAGGAACAAGCTGAAGAACCAGTGGCAGAAGATCTCACCAGTGACCAAAGTCCTGCTGAAGTAGAACTTGCTGCAGAAAAAACCGAATCTGACGCTGGATCAGAGGTGGAGGTTGTCATAGAAACAGTGGAGCCTGCAGAGCCACCTGAGGATGGGGAGGAAAAACTGGAAGACTCAGCTGCACTCAGTGTCCAGCCTGTTGCTGCCATAGAGGTTAATAATTTTATGTAAATCTCATATGATTGATTCATTATGTAGTGTTTCTTTATGTCACTGTAACTACTTCCTCAAAGTCAACAACAGACGTCTCTGTGTTTTGTCTGGCTGCATCAGGATGCTGCTAGCCCTCCTGTGGAAATCCCAGCAGTAAGAGCCTTATCGTTTATTCCACTTTCAGAAACGACAACATTATTAATAATTACACTTTACTAAATGCAGTTGCTCTGTTAAATTGTAACATGGCAGCCTTTTATCTCATCAGGTGCTAAATACAATCACTGAAGCTCCTCTGGATGAAGCTGAGCCTCCTGTTGTTAAGCATGCAGAGGTACAGCCAAGAGTTTATTAACACGTGTCAAGAAATGTTAATTTGATAGAAATTATATTGTTTTTATGTCTGAGCTGCTAATTTTATGACATCACTGAGCTTGGATACTGACCTCCCGACTTTTAAAGACTTCAATCAGTCAATATCTGAACTAACATCTCTGTCACCTTGGCGACCGGATCCCCTTAAAGGTCTTGAGCTTGGACAATTGAGGTTTACAATATTAGCACAAATCTGCGTTCATAGCATCACATCCAAAGCAATAAAACCTGAAGAATCAGACTGCTGCATACAGACTGCCTCAAACTGTTAAAATAATGCACTATTACCACAATTAAAACATGTTTTTGTTTATGTGCATTTACTGTTGTTTTGGAAATGATTTCTCAACTAACAAGCGTTCGGTCATGGAAACACCATTTCATTTCGTTCTATTCCATTTGGTAATCCATGAAAATACAATCAACTGCTTTTTGGTTGCTGTAAGGTTTTGAAGATGGGAAACAATCCCTTCTCATGTTTTCCTTCTGTCCCTCAGGGAACTGCTGAACTGCTGCTCCAACAATTACCTGCCACTGAATCTGTGTCAACAGCGAAGGATGTTTCGACGTCTCCTGTTGTGCAGCAGGTGGGATTTGCACAAAGTCCTCTTTACTTTATGCTTGTTGGTCATGAATAACTGGAATAACTTTGCAATAGTCGTTCTTGACTGTTATGTTTATAAGAATATGTTGGGAAAACAGCAGTAGAACATTTACAACCTTGTCTGTTTTAGTTATTTACAATTTCAGCTATTCATGGTCTGATTTCTGAGTAGCTTCTAATTGTTTTTCAGAGCAGAGCAAAAATAGTCCAAAAATCATCTAAAAGTAAAAAAAAAGAGAGAGAGACAAATACAATGGGCTTCTTGCTCAGTAGATCCCTGCTTTTATGTCAAGGTTAACTTAGCAGCTGGACATTTTGAGACCTTTTCTTTCTTCCTTTTTTTGACATTCAGGAAGCAGAGGAAACAGGAGACGCTTTTACCATCCAGTCAGAATCAACGGATGCTGCTCCTGCAGATCCTGAAACAGTTTCTGCTGCTCCTGCAGGGGAGGTGGGCACTGCAGCATTTATATATGAAAATATGCTAATGTTACATTTACTCCTACGGCAGCAATACTCTTAGTCATTTGTTTCATAATGCCAGAAAAAAAAAAAAAAAATATTTGTTTGTTTTTTTTCCACACGTAAATGTTTCATATCATCCAACAATTTTATATTGTTAGATATAAAATTGTTAGTTAAATTGTTTTAAAAAAAAGAGAATTTTATTCATTAAGAAACAACACATCTGATTAATGTGACCCTACATAAAAATGCAATTTCCCCTCTTGTTAAATTTTGAATTGTCTATGACTACTTACATTTATGAGCCACACAATGGCTTGATTAATGCCAAATTAGTAGAATTGAGAAATTACAAAAACAGACTTTAACCAGACTTTAAACATGGAAAAACTCAGAAAGCAACACATTATGCCCCAATCAAAAAAAAAAACATGTAAGTCTCATCACACAAGCTGCAAAACAAGTTAATGTGAAATTGCATCAGCACAATGAGACAGCAGAAACAGCAGAAAGTGCACTCTTAAAAACAAGACAGGTTTGCAGTGGCCTTATCAAGATACCGACTTAAATCTCATGAGACACCATGGCATGACCTGAAGCAGGGCTTAAAACCATAAAATGTGAATTAATTGAAACAATTTTGCAAAGAAGGATGTCAATAGTTCCTCCACATCAATGCGGAAGCCAGTAGAATGCATTATTGGAGTTTAAAAAATTAAATCATCATTTATTTTTTCAAAAATAAAAATGTGTTTGCTGATTGGAAACGTTTAAGTGGAACAAAAACAGAACACATCTTTAAGGAGGTAAATATGAAGAATAAGTGTAAATGGTCAAGTTCTCACTCTGACCTTGGACTTCATGTGTCCCTTCTTTTCCAGATTGCTGCTGCCAACCAAAAGTGTCTGGGTGTGCTGTCAGAAGAAGCGAAATCCGGAGGCTGTGATGTTCCATGTCAGGGGCCGCTTCCTGTTGAGGCTGTGCCGCTCGGTGGAGTGGTAAATAAGTTTCTGCATAATTCTGGCTCATCCTTGCTAACAGTTTCCGGATACTTGAAAGCGCCGCCTTCATCGGTTGCCATGTTGTCAGGAAGTGTCATTCGGTAAATGATGACACTTTTAATGCAAAGTTGCCCCTTTTAATTTACTTTCAAGGCAAGTTTTAGAGCAACTTTGCACTGAAAGTCTCATTATTTACCAAATGACACTTTATGACAGCTGTTATAGACATTCATAAAGACTCCTTCATGATCATGGCAGTGTCACCCAGTCAAATAAAGTGTTACCAGTAATTCTAACTGACCTAATACAAAATCTAATTTAACCTCAGAAAGTGAGGAAAATGGTTAATGTCTTTTTAGTCTTCTGGTTTCAACTGTATTTGCGTTTTACAGCAGGCTCACCAAAATTCACTTATTCTCTGTGGTACAGGAGCTTCCAGTGGAAATAACACAGAATGGAAACATTGTTCCTGAGGTCTCCATTGAGGGTTGAAGCCAAGCCACACCGCTCAGAAGACCTTTTTTCTGTGTGTAAGACTCTAAAAGTATGAAATAAATCTTTTAAAACACCTTTCTGCTTTATTTGCAGTTATCCACTAATGATGATGCTCCTGTAACTTTTGTCTCTTTCAGATTCCCATTGGAGGACTCAAAGCTTTCCAGGGAGTCCACCAGACCTTTTCATTTTTTAAGGCTTAAGGCAGAACAGGCAGGAAATCGAAGTGGGCATCCACACTTTGAAGTGCCTTTTCCTGTCCTGTACTCGGCTGAAACATCAAACCAGATGTGAACATGCAGGAACGGCTTCTCTCACGACAGCAGCTGAGACCTATGAAAAAAAAAGAAGCATCTTTGGTTCTTCTAAATACTGTGCTATGCAACAAAATCACGTATAAATGAGTTTGACTGTAGTAGTTCAGGAGAAGGTGCTGAAGGCATGACAATCAGCAACAGAAATATGTTTGCATCTTCTGTCTCAGAATATCTTTCTCCACAGTGCATAGACTTTATGCATATCAGTAGACTTGTAGCATTGATAATTGGGTCTGTAGTTTGTTTATTGGACAGAGTTGTGTTGTTTTTTTTTGCTGTTTTTTGAAAGTCGTTTAGCTTACCACTCTCTTTTCAAAACATAAACCTTCCAATAACATTAAAACTGGGGTAAATTTTGTCTCATTCTACACTGTCAAGACAGCATAGAATCAGTGTGGAAAAAAACAGTAATGTTAAGATTTATTCTTAACTAAACCATTACTATAGTCATGTTTCATGACTTCACATGGAGCTTTACCAAGGGTTTGGTAAAGCTCCACCTCCCACCTCAATTTTTTGCAGTTGTTTACAGCAGGTTCTGTGTAAACAACTGCCAAATGTGAACCAAGTCAACGATTTAAAGCAGAACTTCACCTTGGTGTATGCCACTATTGAACTAGCTGTTAGCTTTAGCTGGGAGAGCAACTAATTTGGGTTTACACTAAAGAAAGATGGCAAAAGAATCGTCTTCTTTGGGCAATTCATTTGCTGCTCATGTCCTTTAACAGAACCGTACTTCAAATATTCACAAATCCATTTCATTTCTGTGTACCATTGTCCACCGTCTTGACGAAGTGCCACTGTTAATGTTACAAAGCTACATTGTAAAGAGCAAGCTTTGATATTCAACAGGATATTGAACATCAAAATGAATCTCATAATTCATTCTGTACACACAGAGTAAAGTCTTGACCTGTGAAATAAAGTTCTAACTCAGTGATGTGATGTTGGCTTGCTAGCTTAACCTCAACCAACCATTTAAAAACATTGCATGTTAGAAAACATTAGTGTTTTCTACTCTCATTTGAAACTTTAATGTGCTGCTTTGTGTGTTTTCTGTCCAACCAGAGGTCAACCAGACAAGGGTGACCAGATAAGATACCGATATTTGGTGACTGAATGACCCCAAACCTCCCCACCAAAAAAAACTCTTTACTTATCTTAAGAAAAGATAATTACACTGATGCGTCATTGTTACCCGGCAACTGGTTTACAGATTTTTACATATATTTAAATAAAAATGTGGGGTGTGAATTTGAAGACATGTTTTCATTAAAAGAAAGACGCAAAGCATAAATGTCCCAGATCAAAAGATTTTCTTTTTATTTCCTCTTTTTACATTTAAATTTACATTCATATTAGCATGATGTAATTTGGTACAGTAAACACTGCCAGTGAGTGGTTTTTTTTTTTTTGTTTTTTTTGCCATTTTTTAGCTTTTTGTTTTCAGAGGGTCCAAACAACAACAAAAAAACTGAATTTCAAGCCTCAGTTTTTTTTATTTTAATTTAAGTTTGCAGGCCCTTTGTTTGGGGATTTTTTTCTCCATTTTCTTTTTACAAAATATTAGAAACAAAACGGAAGCAACACTTGGACCTCTGAATTTAAAGGGGAAAATGTATTTGTGACATAAAAGGACTGAATACCCAAAAAGTATAGAGTTACAGATCTAGAGAAATAACAGACAGGATATACATGTATAAAAGCACATTCATATTAACATGTGATGCTTTGGAATGAAAACAGCGGCACACTGTGACCAAACAACAACTGTCCCATTTGAGTTCAAAACTTTCCATTCATTTGAATTTTCCCACTTGTGCCATTATTATGTATTATGAATACATCTTCCCCCAAACGCCTTCACAAAACACTATAATAAATAAGAAAAAAGAGGAGATTTGATTGGTCCATGAGGTAAAATGTGAATGGAAAAATAGTTGGAAAGATTTCAGAAACTTTTTTTTAAAGAAAAAAAAAAAGTGATAATCAGCAAAAGAGCACGATGCCCTGTAAAGCTGCATTATTTGTCAGCACACACACACACAAAAAAAAAAAAAAACATTCACGCAGTCCAGCCTGAGGCGTATCAAGATAAACCCCCAGCTGGAATCTTTACAAAGCCACTTGATGGATGATAATATTCTTATATTTACAAAGGAAAGGATATTTTAACTAATAAACAGTGTAATACAAAGAGTGAGAAAACAAACACCCCACCCTATAAAACCAGAGTAGACCATCACATTTTCTTTTCAATCCTTCAATTTTCTGAACTCTAGTTTTCTGTAAACTGTGTGTTAAAGACGGGTGTGGAGCGTGAATGACAAAAACGGGATTGATGATTACAGAAGAGCTTAAAATCATGGACTGAGGGGTCTGTCACCAGGTACAATCACGCTGGTAGCATCTTTCCTGTCGCTGCTACAAGAAGAAGAAGAAGAAAAAAAAAAAGCACTTCAATGAAGAAAACTGCTCATTCAAACATCCCTGGTTAGGAATCGAAGACATCCACCTGCTGTTGCTTAGAGGTTTGATGGAGATTAGCATGCAGTTTGCTACACAGTGTACACTGAAGGTGGAAGTCGAAGAGCACTTAAAAAAAAAAAAAAAAGACTGCCTGACTGGATTAATGCAGGAACTCCAAAACAAGTTTGAGGGCTGCATTTTCTTTATTATTATTATTTTTAACTTTGATCTGCTGCAGCAATAACAGGTATAAAGCAGCACAAGTAGTGTTCAGCAGGTAAATTGTCTTGACTTACTGGCTCGAGAAAATTCAAGTTGTGACCCATAATAGAGCAGCAAAGGTATTCATAAGGTATTTCTCGGTCATCTCTATCAATTTCTGTTTGGAAATGTTTGCATTTTTTTTTTTGAAGAAGAAGAAGCAAGTCTCAACATCACGAATGGCATTTTGCAAACTTTCAAGTCTGCTGCCATGCTTAACAATTTACAGCCATAATCACTTTTATTTGCCAGTAAACTACAAGACCGGCTGCAAACGTGCAAAGCACAAAGGAAAATTAGTACCACCAATAACCAAAATAGCTCATACTTTTCTCAGTGTCGATCCCCCAAATTAAACGACAGCTTTAGTTTTTGGCCCAATTGTCAGTAATTCCCTCCTCCCAACGTTTGCAGCACCACTCAGGCAGTCACACAGGTAGGCAGTGAGTTTACAAACCATCTCAATGTTTATTAAACCCTCTGTGTAAGAACAAGAATTAGAAGTATTTCCATTACAGTGAGGCAAGAAGGTCTTTTCTTGTAGCTGTAGAAACACAAGAAAGTAAAGGAGGAAGAAGGAGAATTGTAGAGAGGACACCTCTCAGAGGCTCGGCACCCTTTAAAGCCCAATGTGGGCACAGCCCTGTCCAATCTGGCCCAGTCAAACCCTCGTTTGGTTGGGCCAAATCCAGCCCAGTGCACGTCTGGTCTGGTTTAGTAGTGGTCCAGGCCGGTGTTTCAGAAAAGAGCTTTGGATCCCTGGTTCTCAAACTCTGACCAGGCGTCATTCAGTTCCATGAAGATCATCTTGGCGTACTGTTCGTACGGCTGACCGGTGGCCTGCGTGGACAGAGGCGGCGTTAATCACTGAAGGTCTGAGCGCCACACTGCAACATGTGCAGGATTTTGAAGCTGTACCTTATCTGGATGGACAACCAACACTGCCTTCCTGTAGAATTTCTTGACCTGGTCAGGGGTCACGAGGTCAGCCATGCCCACGGGCTTCCAGCGCGTTTCCCCCTCCCACAACACTGTATGCAGAGTTGAAAGCAGCGCTCTGATGTTTCGCTCCTTCCCTTCGATCCATTCCAAAATCTGGAAAGTGGAAAATAAATGACGTCAATCATTCAGAGGTTTGCTAGAGAACAAAAAGCGTTCGGGGAAAAAATTAAATAAAATAACTGAAGTGTAAAAACACACGGCCTGAACGGACAGGCAGGGAAAAAACAGAGCATCGTAAGAGGAACAGAGATGGACAGCTGTTATGTGCACTACATAAATCTGGTCTCTATGCAGATAAAAGATTGAATGGTCAAGTCGAAGTCCACACTTGAATTGAATTAAGTAGTAAAAGGTAGAATTAAAGATGTGCTGCTCAGACTATGTCCATCTAATCTGACTGAATTGGAGCTACTTTGCACAGAGGAATGGAAAAACTAT
Source organism: Poecilia latipinna (assembly GCF_001443285.1). Lineage (NCBI taxonomy): Eukaryota > Metazoa > Chordata > Actinopteri > Cyprinodontiformes > Poeciliidae > Poecilia > Poecilia latipinna. The sequence continues at coordinate 52,830 of NW_015113512.1, read as the reverse complement.
TACTTGTTAGATGTGTAAAGGCTGCAGAGATGTACTGCAAAAGACAGAAAATTATAGATTCAGGAGAGCCAATTAAAAACCTCTCAATATTTACAGATTTTCATCTGCAAAAGATGTTGAAAAAGTGTCTCACTATGCAGCTATGCACCATCTTTTGTTGACCTTTAAACATAAAGACCCCACTTAAAGGGGCAGGGTTTTCCAGGCAAGTAGTGCCATTTCATAACAAAGTCAAGTAACTGCTACCTTCAGTTGTTATTAAGCTACTGTATACATAAAATAATTTAAAAGAAATTTGACTTAAAATTGGACGTTTGTCTCTTTAAGAAGCTCCTGCTTTTCGACATGCCGCCTTCAACACGTCATCTCAACATCAGTTCTCCGTTCAGCTATTTTCATAAGTTCTTTAGTTCATTGGACTGAGAAATAGTTCATACAATAAGCTCTGCATGTGTGCAATTTGACCAAGTGTTTGCTAAATGCTGCTGCTAGTCTGAAGGAGCTGCGTGGAGAGAGCAGAATGGCTGCCACAGGAATTCAAGGATTTCTCAAACCAGCATGGAAGAATCAAAGCAAAACTCCAGGAATGTTTTTGATGAGGGCACGACATTATAACATGATGTTATGCTCAAAAAAGACAATTTTATATAATGCAGTCACTTTAAACACATGTAGGGATTGGCTGTAATTTGAAAAACTTGTGAACAAGTTCAGGGAATATAAATAGTCTTGTGAACATATACAGTGTTTTTGAGTTGCACATGTATTACATTCAGCTCGTTACCTGCAACTTCAGGGGATCCATGTCTTTCGCTATCTCTTGCTTCCTCATTTCAGCGATGGTTCTTGGTCCCTTTTTATCAGGCTTGGAAGCAAAACCCTGAGTGGACAGAAGCTCCTCAAAATCATCCTCTTTCACCTTTGGTTTGGGGCCTACGGTACAAACAACACTACCGATTAATCTGAAACTTATCAATGAGAAGCATTTCTGTAGCAGAAAAGCCTCAAATCCTTTCCTCGGGCTTCTCTTACCAAATCCAGGCCCGCGAACCCCTCTTTCCTCCCTCCCACCAATGACACTAGTGAAGTTGAGGTTGTAGTTGGGCTTAGAGGACTGTGTGCTTGCAGGCTGAGATACTGAAGATGCTTTCGGTGTTGATCCAGGTCCAGACAACCACGGTTTGGTCTGCGCTGCGGCCGGTCTTCCCGACTGCCAGGCTTGTGCTTGAGGCTTCGCAGAGGAAGGGGTGGAGGAAGATGGAGTCTTTGTGCTGAATGAAGCCCCTGAAAAGTTACTACTTGCGGAGCCTGCAAGAAAAAGAATAAATATCACGCTTACTTTGGGAAGTGAAGAGATTCAAGTTGATGTTTATCCACATGTTAGGGTCACTGCTCGTTAAATCAACCATGTAACACTGTAAAAAGCAAAAACTCGCCTGGTAAATTGGAGCCCAGGGATCCAAGGTCAGCAAAAGGATCAAAAGTCTGAGACTTGGCCTTCGACATGGACGACACACCAGAAGCTGCAATTACAGTTGGAATACGAGTCAGACTCACATGCGGTAAAGCCATTAACAAACCTGATATGCCAATAAAAAACAAACACCACATGCATCGTACAATTTGCTAACTAATATTCCTCTACCCACCTGTGTTGGTATAACTGGGTTTGCTTGTGCTGGTGGTGATGCCAGGTGTGGTCTTAGCCGCCCAGCTGTCCCACCCGCCCAGCAGGTCTGGTTGGCTGGCTGAGGACGTCATCTTAGGGCCGTCTTTCACGAGCTTATCTGTGAAGACCAGGTGCCCCTAATTACTACCGCACCAAGATGTAGCAGGAAGTTTCATTGATTTTGTTGACTTGATCAATTTTAATGTTCAAAAGACTGACTGGTGTGTGATTTGTACCATTTCATCCACTTTTTTGTTTCACGAGAGCATCAAATATTTCAGTATATTTGAGAATATAATTATTTTTAGTTACTATGTGCAGTTAAATGGTGTCCTGAAGGAGCCTGTTTGAGGCACTATGAATGCTGTGCCATGCAGTCACAGTCATAATGTTACCTAGTGATGAAGTAGTAAGTAGTTTGCTTTTTTTATGATCGTTTAAATTGTTTTTGCAATAGTAGCACAAAATTACAATAAAATTCTAATCCACCCCCATTTTGAACAACTATTGATAATTCTTGAACACAAACTGTATGGGGGTTTTATGTCACCGACTGATACTGAGGCACCAAATTACGAAATCAAAAGAAAATAGAGGGCTTAACTTTTTTACAAAAACTGCCTGATAAAACAAAAATAAAAAGATCCACGCTGTGGGAAGGAGTTCATTAAACAGAAGCAGGCCCATGCCAACTTTGAGAGGGCTGCAGAGATCCCCAGGTCTGGTGGATCTCTACCAAATATATTCTGGTAGTTATGCACTATTTCAGTCTTGGCCCATCACTGAAAACCTCACTAGAATGCTGACGTTTGAGCCTGTAACGTGACAAAATGTGAAAAAGTTAAAGCGGTATGAAGACTCAGCTGATTGTGAACTCACTGAGGTTGAAGAGGCTGGTGTTGGATGCAGGGGTGGTGGTACTGTGAGCAGAACTGAACCCGCTGGTCGCTGAACTGTCAGAGCCCAACAAGTCTCCAAACAGGTCGGGCCCGGAGGCTTGGCGAGAAGAGCCCACACTGGAACCAACGCCAGAGCCGGACCCCATCCCGAACGGATCAAACAGGTCGCCCATGGCTGCAAAACATTCATGATCGGATGAACATCACATTGAAGTTAAAGAGAGCGTTTCTGGAATAATGCATCCAGCATTACAAACTCCCACTCCTCACGTTTTGCATCAGGTGTGGCTCCACTGGTTGGCTCGCTAAAGAACAGATCTTCCTGCACTGTTCCTGTCTGGCCAGCAGGGGGTGCAAACAAGTCATTGAGGAGATCGCTGTTGCTGGAGGCGGCTTTCAGTCCGCCCTGGTTAGAAGCACCAGAGGAAACCGCAGATGAGGCAGGGGGCTCGGGGTCAGAGTTCAACCCCAGGAGGTCAGCGGTGTCGCTTCGATCAGAGTCCTCGGGTGCTGGAGGGGGGTTCTGGCGGGAAGGAGGAAATTAAATCGTTGGATCTTTGACAGCACTGTCAGAGCACATTAAAATGAAGCCTTCAGTGTTATTTTAGCAAAGCAAGTAGCCCACCTGGAAATCGGCATCGAACAGTTGTTCACTGAGGTCATGGGATAAAGCTTCCCCACTGGGAGCGGAGTAAGACTCCCCCTCTGACTGATCACTCAGATCCTCCTGGTCGTTCATGGATCCTCCTCCTATGCTGTCTGTGGCATCATGAGGGCTCTGAGTGTCTGAGAGCACAAGGAAGAAATGAGAGCAAATTTTAAAAAAAAATTTGAAGTATCAAAATACTTTTAATTCATGGAAAACGTTTGGTGTTTGAAGTGGTTCGCAGCATAAGACAGGAAACAAAAATCAGAGGCTTTTCCCTCTTTGAAAAAAGAAAAAAAAAAAAAACTGATTCAAAATATTCACGTTTCAACTTCAGCGAAATATAAAAGAGTGAATTTACCTTCCCAATCTAGTGTCTGGAAGAAGTTGCTAGAGTTGGCGTCGTTGCCCACAGGAGATTCTGACTCGGTTGCGTTGGCGCCATCTGGGGTCTGAGCCGGTGGAGGCGACTCCGACTCATAAAACGCAGAGGAACCAGGCTGACGGGGAAGCTCAGGCTTACCTGTGGTGGTCACACACCCAGTTTATAGAGATTAAACTGGTTCTAGTGGAAGGCTTGCATGGATAATTCTGTGCTTCACTTCACACTATACCAGAGTTTCATCTGTACTTTTACTGCAACAAAAATGGTTGAAAATCCAATAAAAAAAAAAAAATTAAAAAAACATTTTATTGTCCTGCTAAGCAGATACTAATAGGTTATAATATGCATGAAGAACAAGCAAAAGGCGACACTATTTAAACACACTGAGAAGTTTTCACTTTGCATACAAAAAACAGTTACATCTAAACGAATTATCATGGAAAAAGTTCAATTTTTTTTTTGACATTTCAAAAGGTGAAAGTCTGATTAACTTAGATTCATTATTCTGAGATAATTATTTCAAGGCTTCATTTCTTATATTTTTTTATGATTATTTGCTTATGAAAAAATGAGATCTCAAAATCCAATAATATTACAAAAAAAAGTGTTAATTATCAAGCTAATCAGCTTATCCAACTCAAAACACCTGGAAATGTTTCCTGATGTATTTACACCAGACCATGCTAGACTCTTATTTTATGCTGCATTTTCTTTTGGGAACTGAATATAAATCCAACCAAACATTTTCATCCTATTATTCTCCACCCACTTCTGAATCATATGATCTTTTGTGTTGCTCCGTTCCAATAAAGTCTGAGGTTGTAAGGGACAAAACTATTGTCAAAGGTATCTTATTATTTTTCAAGGCTCTACAGAAGCTACGTTAAGTAAATCAAATCCAGGACCTACCAAACTTGCTGAGGATTTCCTGCTGCTCATCACGAGACGAGAAGAGTATTTTGGGGTTGAGGCCCTTGGTCTGGAAGCCGTCCCATGGAGGGGACTTGGTGCTGGGTCTGTCTCTGGGTTCCACTTCAATGTCCAGATTAACCTGGAACAAGTCTGGGTATTTCTCCTGGATGTCACAGGCGTCCAAATCATACCTGACAGAAAAAAAATAAAAAATAAAAATAAACACGTGGAGGAAAAAGTTAAAGAAAAAAAAAAAAAAAAAAAACTAACACCCTTGAGTTTTAGCTCTAATGTAAATAGCAAAAAGTCAGTATCATTTGAGTAACAATATTCCAGTTTGTACTGATATTAATTAGCAAACATTGTACATACTTAGCAAACTTGACAGTAGTTGCGTTTCTTGGGATAAAGCCTGTGTGAAACTGGATCTGAAACATTTTCATTGATGCCATCTGGAAAAGATTTTTGACATCAGAAAGTCAGTCTTTTGGGCAGAACAGTTTTTTTTATATATATTAGATATGAAAGTATTGATAAAATGAAAGCCAAAATCCTGGTAACACTCATTTGTGCCTGTACCTTTGCCTGGAGACGCCCACCCAGTGTAGATCTAGCATGATAGATCACCACAAGTACATCTCCTTGAACTGTAACATTGAGGGGAATCTCTGCTCTGCCATCTTCCATCTTAAAATCCCTTGGGGAGGCGGTGAGAGAGAATAACTGAATAAAAGAGCTATGCCGCTTTATATTGGTTAAACAGCAAAAAGCACTACAGGTCAATCATACTTCATCCTGTCGTACTCCTGCGAAGTGGTGAGGACCCTCTCGTCTCCGACGTAGACCTCGCAGAACGGCCTGCACCCGTTGCGCTGCTTGTTGAACAACGGCACCGGTGTCATGACGATAGAGTGAATAACTACAGGCTTGCTGTGAAGGATTATGGGCTCCTCTGCCATCATGTCGCACATATACTCTATGTACCTAAAACCGGAAAGCAACATTCAAGAGCACTCCATTATTTTGTGAAAAAGGTTTTAAAAAAATGTCGGTATATATATATAAAAAAAAAAAAAACTCAACCTAGATAAATTTCACAATTTGAGAGGAAACCAACAAACCAACGCAACATTTTCTGCACACTGGGTTTCGTACCTTTTGTGTGAGGGCGATATGCCAGGCGGGCAGCGTTTCATAGAGAACATGTAGACAGCAGCCTCAGCTGTAGTGAAGAGGCGACAGAAACACAGGAAAGAGCAAACTGCCACTGCTGATGCCGCTCGGCCGTCCTACACAGAAAAAAAACAAAAACAAATGATCAAATCAATTAAAAGAACAGCAGCAGCTGACAGCAGTTTTACTAGTAATGCAGATCAATCACACACTTGGCATGTTTCGTCTCAAACAAGGTTGGGGTTGATGTTGACGAAAGGTAAAGAAGACGGCACACATAATTAATGGCTGAGTCAGAAATGCTCACTGATCGGTCTTCAGCTGCTTTGTGCAAAGTCGAAGGACGTTCAACACCAGAAATGTATTTTAGGTTTGCACAAATATGTACCTAAGCTGTAACAACTAAAGCGATTTTAAAGCGCTTTTATAATTAACTGATAAATTTACGAGCAGTACGTTTTTAGGATGCAGTTACGCACAAACACAAATAATCAATGTGTACATAATCTTATAAATTAATGGTTTCATTTATTAACCTATAAAATGATCTCCTCCATTTTTGAGCATGACTGGAGGACTGGTTTACTCACCAGACAGTGCACTATGCAGATGTTCCTCTGGTCCTGTTTGAGCCACACATGCATGTTCTTGCAGACGCTGTAGAGACTGCGGAGGTTGGGAGCCCGGCGCACCTGCCAGTTACACTCCGAAACCTGGACACAAGGGACAAAGAGAGACAATGTAGAGACGATGCAGAACATGTTGATGTAGACAATGAAGTTTTTAGATGCAGTTCTACTGGCTGAAGAAATCGGCTGCATCTCATTACCCTGCACCAATCATGTAGGATCATATCCACAAAAGCGCTCTTCTTACCCTGTTGTGGAACCGTGATGGCCTGTAGGATCGTCTAGACAGGTTGTACACAGCGTAGTGGCCGGCGTGACGTGAATCCAGAAACAGACGAACGTCTTCGATGTTGTTCTTTATCGCAGACTCCACCCCTTCTGCTGGAAAAGACATCACTACACACACACACAACTGATCAGTAACCCCAAAAATAAAGGTTTACTTGCCTTAACATGAGACACTACAATGTGTGTTCACTTCAACTTAAATCACATTTACTTAAACAACAGAATCACTTCCATAAGAGCAACAAAAGAACTTGGGGAAAAAATGATTTTATGGCAGAAACTTGATCTACCTGCTATTCTGGAGGTGATGTAAGAAATATCCAGGTCTCCTTTGGCATAGCTGAAAAACAAAAAGCAGACTTAAAAAAGAGGCAGAGCATCTGGAGGGACACATTCAAGCAATTAAAGAAAAAGTTGCTTGACTAATGCCTGGTAAAAACACAAGCAGTTAGTAGGTAACCTAAAGACTAACAAATAAAAAATAAAAAATCAAGAAATGGAGACAATTCTTTTGTAACATTCAACTATCACTCTGGTTTCTAATGGCTTCTAACATATGGCACGTTCCTCCTTCCTTTTCTAGGCACCGCAAACATTTGCCAAAACACCCAATACCACAAACAGAGTAAGTGTTTTTGTTATACGACACACCAGGCTTTAAGACACTCTTACAGCGTGTACAAACACACTGCAGCATATTACAAGCAATGCATCATGGTTGGGAAAGCAAAAGTACCAAAGCCATCAACTCCAGCTAAAGTAAATATTATGGGATGGCATCAGGACGCACAGCGGGATGCTGGTTAAAGACACGTGGAAGGTGAAAACGTTGCTCTGTAAGCAGTGGAGTGCTGAAAAGCTCATTATTACAGTTTATATATTTGCTCATTCAAACTTTTAAGCATTCATTTGTGACCAACCGTTCCAATGAAAGATGTGTGGACACTCTGAGTTAAATCACTCTTTAAAAAAAGGAAACATCTTTAAAGGTTTTTTAAGGGAACAGAACTGGGAGGTTACGTGAAAATGGAATGCAATTACATTTTTTTATTACATTTGATAAACTATTAATGACAGATGGTCCTCTTGCTCATTACTAGTTTCACTATATTTTAACTTTCTTTTCCATCAGTCAGATGTCTGGTTATATTCCTGACTTTCTTCTTTCATTGAAAACTTGTCCTCACTTTCATAGTTCCTTCTGAATGCCAACTCTAAAAGACTTTTCTGTCCTTCAGCTGCTGTAGAGACGGACAACAATGTAGCATTAGCATTGTATTGTAAAAACTAATTATCATGTTAGCAATTAGCTATCCTCAATAATAAACTCTGGTTTGTTCACAAGCCTGAAAAACTGATGACACGGCAGGAACTGCCTGGTGAAGTCAATAGATGCTCAATATCAGATCACTTTCATCTCAACTGGCTCTGGCAGGTCACTGGCCATTTGGAAACTCAAAATTCCAATCTTTTTTCAAACAGTGAACACACCACACCTAAGAATTACAAGGTCATGCTGACAACAAAGAAGTTGTCGTTGCAAGGAAGAGGCTCAAAGTGAGTCATGTTCAGCATCAGTGAAGCTTTAAAACTAAACTTGTTCAGGAAGGTTGAACAGAGTCCAGTAAGGCTGCCATGTTTTGTTATTTTGAGCTTTTAACTTCTGGGAAAAGCTGAATTTGGAAACGGTAACCTTTTGGAAATCTCAGTTATGGTAAGGGCTTGCATTATTCTAAAATTGTACAGACATAAATGCTGTTTTAATAAAACTAGCTGCATTAAGCTCTATAATAAAATGTTAACAACAGTTTGTCAACCTAAGAGTAATGGTAAAATCTGGTTTACACCAGCTGCTCTTACACAGTGGTGCGTCATCATATCAGCAACTAAATGCTCAGAGTGGGAAGGCAGGAAAAAAAAAAAAATTAATTGATGGTTTAATATCTTATTATAAAACAAAGCTCCCTCTTTTACAAAAACTATAAATGGGTGAATGGTGAGTATTGATGCAACAACAAGAAAACGTTGGGTTTTAAAAATACCGTAAGGTAAACACCCTTTAAGTTACAGCACGGAAATTTTAATTAATCTAGCAACAACATCTTATCACAAAGAATGCAGATGGCTGAAATATATTTTAATTTCACCCCAAATTAATACCCGTCTGTTCGGCAACACTCAGCTGAATTATTGAGTGTGTGATGTTAGGATCATGAAGCCGTGATGATGAACACAGAACAGCAGAAGCTTTAGTAAAAGGTTTTATCCTCTAGATCAAACACATGCTACGGGACACAGACGGCAACGCATGAAATGACAAACTTCACCGAGCCATATTTACCTCGGGTTGCTAGGAGATGTACACAAAGTGGAACCATGAGGGATTGGGACAGAGAAAAGAAACAACATAAAATAAAAATAAACAAAAACAACCACACGAATGGATCAAACAGATGAGGAAAAAAATAACTGAAAGAAGGATCAAAGAGTGAAATTTAGCCATTTGCTTTTCGTCGATCCGAAATATGATAACAAAAATTTGGACAGCTGAGCGACTAAATGTTCCTTCCCTACATGGAGAGCCACTCAGGAAGGAAGATGTGATTACGTCAAATGCAAAATGAACAAATGATGAGCGCTGGAGATAGGCACCAGCCTCCATCTCAACCCTCCAGGGATAAGACTGTTTAGGAAATGGATAATGGCAAAATAAAAAGCCAGAGATGGTGATGGTATGAAAATGTACAAGACAAATGCCTTAATTCTGCTGCGATGCGTCCGGTGATCTGATGAAACTAAAATGGATCGTTTGGCCATGATGATCCTTGTTGATGATGCACTAACATCTGGAAATGTTTGGGCTTATTTAATGTCAGAAAGAAAGAGAAAAAAATATATACAGTGTCAGCAAATATCTAGTTTTAACTGTGTATATAAAGAGTATACAACAAGTACATATAAAACATAGATGGATGGGTGGGCACATAGAAGAATGAGTAGGTGGTGGGATGGATGAAAGGATGCTGATGGATGGATGACATTTTTAAACAATGGGATGTAGAATAAAGCCTGGAATTCCCTTTCCCCTCCAGAAAATAGTTTTATTTATATTTTTATTGATATAATCCCAGACAGTTCAAAAACTGTACAGGTTATGCCAAGTAAGAAAGTTCACATGTACAAAGCTTTTCATGATAAATAATCAAATAGAAAATATAAAGACACTTATAGCAATAAAGTTGGAGCCTTACCTGGCTACTGATTGGATGACTTTAGATGAAGTGTCTTTAATGTTGGTCAGGAAGCGCTCCGTTCCTCCCCTCAAGATGTCCAGGAAGCCACTTCCTGCTTGATCGGGATCATACACTCCTGGGCATCATGGGAAAGAAGAGAAGTGGATGTGCCATTTGTAGAGTAACAGACAACGCCGCGCATGTCCATTTAACAGCACCGAGTGGTCCAATAAAGAGGAGAGGCAGAAAACAGCTTGGACAAATTTGTTGGCTTTTATACTGTGATAATTCAGGTTCTTGATGTTTTTTTTCAGTAAGGTGCAGATGGAGCTAATCGTCAAAAAGAAAGAACAAACACGCTCTGCTTTTCAACAGATGGCACAGAAATCCTCTTATTAGGCATCAAGGAGGTTGCATGTGTGTGTAAGTGTGTGTGTTTGCTGAAAAAGATAAGCTCATTACAGTAGTTTTGGCAAATGTACACAAAGAAAAACAGAATAGCAGGGCTTGCATTTTCACAAACTTCCTCCTGTAGAGAAATGGGAACATTACTTTTGCCATTGGGATTTTTTCCTTACTTATGTTTTAATTATATCAATTCAAATGCAAACATCAAAAAGATTTTCAAACTTGAGAACTGCCTTAATGGCAAAAATATATATATTTTAGCATTCAAGATAAGTATAGATTTAAAACACATGTAATTACACTACAAAGGGGAAAAGCCATTACTGTTCCACGTCAGCCTGGGTCAGTCGGAGTTTCTCTGAATGAGAAACCTTCAGTAAAAATGGCAATTTTACATCATTGCCTTGTTTACACAAAACATAAAACATGGTCTAGCAACAAATATTCCTACAGTCTATAAAACAATAACAAAGATTATTACGAATGTGGTAATAACTACACTTTTAGTCAGGCTATCTGCTGAGGTAGCTGAACTGCTCTCAGCTGCTTAACAGAAATGCTACTCTTAGCTTAGCAAATGTAATTTTAAGTAAAAGCAGGTTGTCAGTTTTTGCACCATGACTTTATTTTAGCAACAGGAAATATTTACAAATGGCTGACTTCCTACTAACCCTGCTGTATAGCTGCCTCCTTTCAGCCAGCTGACCAGCAGCGTGAAGCAACCAGCTTCAATGTAGAAAAATAAAACTAAACTGACAATGCCCAGTTCCGCATTTTAATATCTTGACTTCAACATCCATTTTGTTCTCTCGTCCATGTTTTTTGTTCATGTCCTTTAAAGAAGTTGAGCTAAAGCTGCCAGCTTTCACGGTTCATGGAAGACGCACTGCAACGTCAACATATTCAGTAGATTACCAGGAATACTGGGACACAAAGCTAGAAACCATCACTTAAAGCCTTGGTAACCATGCTTCCTAAACATCTCCCTCTTTGTAAAGTGATATGTAATCTGTCATTTTGTTTGCATGCAACACTAGAGATTTAGGGATATTCTGCTAGTCTGTGAAAGCATAAAACCCCCTAATCTTCAGCGATCCCAACATTACTAACCGGACTTACCTGCATTGTTTTGGACACTCTGGATTTGCATGGGTGGCTGCGCTCCGTTGTTTCCGAATCCTCCGTTCTGCTCCAGCAGCTGCAGACATTCATAGCCATCATAAACTGGACGCCAACAGTAATATGTACTCAACATTGTTGCAGGAATGATGAAGATGTAAAAAAAAAAAAATAAAATAAAAAATACTGCAAAACTGGCAACCAAAACTGCTTAATGAGAAGAAAAAGTTGAAGATGTCATGAAAAATAAGAACCCTTGAAAAGTATCAGCAAAACGATGTTGAGCAAATTAAAAATGCAAGCAGTTTGAATTCACGCCTTTCTTCACTGCGAGTCGACGGCGCTGCGTTTCCATCTCTGCTCCATTCCTTAATTGTCTCCTCTCTGCTACGTCTCAGTCTGCTGCTCCATATGTCTCCACTGAACTGCAGCGGAGAGTGGAGGAGGATCGTAATCTCCTTATGTCCAGCAGGGAAACCGTTTCTTAGCCCTAATCAGATCAGCGATCGCCAAATCCACCGACACCCCCCCTCACCTCCCATGAACACACTCATCAGTCTGGTCTGGATTCAGGTCTTTGCATAAAATTTAGGAAGATTCAGGTGAACTTTTGGTGAATTGCTTTGCTGCTGGCCAAAACCAAACAAGTAATTTATTTTGTAGCAAATATTTAGTGGAGGATACTGAAGACCAATGAGGGAATTACTGCAGATCAAAAAGTTGGAGGAATGAGTCCCAGTAAGACCTGCAGATTTCAAACTGAAATCAGCTTTCACAGTAAGTACAAGGATTTGAGTTGAAAATCGTAAGATTAAACTGAAATTTTAAACCGACTGTGCTGCCAGTATAAGAAATGTTTTCTGTCTGGACAACAACAATGCCACTAAACAAACTACAATCATTTCATGTTTTTGGCAAAATTCAGCTCACAGAAACCTCCAAGTGTCTGCCTATTTGAAGCTGTGGGCGCAAGTAAGAAAGAAGCCAGAAAAGGAGCAAACTGACTCCTTTGTGCCTCCACCGAGTGCATGTGTTGCATGAGAGACTTGGTAAAAGGAACCGCATCAGCAATTTGAGAGGCACACAGCGGAAGGGGCCGTGTGACTCTCTCAGGCTTACAGACAGTCGAGCAGTCTTAGCCAATCAAGACGGTTTATCAAAAATACACTAACTGATATCTACTTTTTACTTGAACACTCACTTCTGTAACTGGAGACTTGGGGTTGACGTTACGAGCGGCTGCGATCTCCTGCAGCTGGTTGACCAACTCTGTAATGGATAGCCTCTCATCAGGGTTCACCTTCAACATGGAACCTAGAAAAAAGGAATAAAAGGGAAAATAAAAATAGAGCAGGCAGAATTATACTAAAAAAAAAAAGAAGAAAAAAAAAATTCCTAGTCTGTAAATATTACACAGTCTGAGAATCACGAACAAGTAGCAGCACATACGTATAAGGTCATGAAACACAGTGTATCTGGCATCGTCCTGTGGGATGGAGTATTTTCCATTGACTATCTGCAGTTTGGCTCCGTCCTCAAAAGGATGCTGCTTAAAACACAACAGGTAGAGGATGCACCCAAGAGCCTGCATGGGAGAACAGATGGTCAAAGTGGAAATTCTGAATTCAATTTACTTTCAAATAAAAAGTGAAGCAAAAAAAGAAAAAAGAAGAAGAAGAAAAAAAGAAAAAGTAAGGAGTTTCCAGCTCCTGACCCAGATGTCCTGTTTCTCGTTGATGGGAAAGTTGGAGTACAGATCGATCATCTCTGGTGTTCTGTATGCTGGAGTGGTGTTTCTTGTAATCTGCAGAGCGAAAAAAAAAAAAAAGTAAAAATATTTCAGATACAGTCAGATATATAAACCAGCCATGTTGGTTTTAGATATTTTCCAATAAATTAGTAAAAACTACTTTTTTATCCAATTCACCAAGATTTTCTTATCGCTTGTGTACTTCTGAAAAGGATAACATTAGGTATTTTTCATCTACAACGCCATCATACAAGCTGTCTGCTCTAGCATATATTTACCATCATTGGTCTGGAAACATTAGCAGACAATATTAGATTTACAATTTCTCGTCTCTGTGCATGTTTCTGTGTGGTTATGGTATTAATAGCATTAATGTAATCAATCTGTGCTTCCTCTGGTCAATTCAATCAAACATTTCTGGTTCCTATTTAACACCAAGATGTCATTACTAGAGTTCCAGTGTAAATGGAACTGGATTCAGTGAGATAAATGGAGGCTTTACCTAAGTTTATTTTTTTTACATACATAGGAGACATTTATTAAAACTGTCACTTTGGTACATTAAATTATTAAAAAAATAGTTCTGCATATATTGTCTTGTTTTTTTTTTGTTTGTTTCTTGGGGGAAGAAAAATAGGAAAACATGGCTGCTTAATATGATTAACAAATGCATGTTAACCCATAATATTGTTATTATTTATCAATTAATGCTCCTTCAGAGAGGCCAAAATAAAAAAATAAAACATTAATCTGCATTAGTGCACCCCAGTACAAATGAGATTTTGCTCATTATGTTGCGTTGCGTTATTGAAAAAAAAAAAAAAAAAAACTTGCAAGAGAAAAAATGTAAATCACACGTACATAGTGGTGTTTTTAAGAATTCAAACTAGTTCAGTGAGTAATGAGATTCAACCTGATAGCAGCACAATACTTGGTAAATGTAAAACGATTTCTATTAAACAAAAAATTTGAGGAATTTGTGCCTGCAGTGGGCAGTTTTGTCACATTATGTGAGCAGAACCTTCGACAACTTAAAGAGAAAAAGAAAACAGGAACAGGTTGTGGAAATGAGGAGGAACAGAACATCAGTAACTCCTGCTTGTATCCAACGGTTCAGTGTTTCTTTTTTATTTAGAGCAGTGTATGTGTGTGTGTGTGTGTGTGTGTACCTCATCCTCCACCATGGACCTCTTCTGTGCAGACCAGCTGTAGTCGGGATAATGTGACACTGTGGTGGCGCTGCCAAAGTCACACAGCTTGATGGTGCCCTGGTTACTAATCAAGAGGTTCTCAATCTGCAACACATCAGAGGCCGTCTCATTCAGCTCCACCGCACAGTGACAGGCTCATCATTCTACGCCCGTTTAAAGAATCATTCTTCAGAGCCGACCGACCTTAAGGTCTCTGTGGATGACCGGAGGTTTCTGTTTGTGCATGTGCTGCACGGCTCGACACGCCTGGTAGAAGATTTTCAGCACAGTGTCACATGACATGGGAGCTCGCTGCTCGACGCGCTTTATGAAGTCCACCAGCTGACCTGAGGCAGAGCAAACATATTTATGTGAATGATGATTTCCCATTTTAAACCAAGCCGTTTATTAACACCAACGGTTCAGAGAAATGTTCAAATCTTTCTCAAAATGTACGCAGTTTAACGAAGGAAATGCGTTCAGTATTTATTTTACACAATGAATAGAAAACGGGGAGGAATCTACCACAGTGTTTTGCATTTGACTAAAATCTGAGCTATGTGGAATCAAGGTGTTTTATTGATGTGCTTTCTATTTTATTTTTTTAACATACTTGCAGTAAGTCTGCAGATTACTCTGATTGAAAATAGCTTACAAGACAGTCACTGTGTTTGATACAGTACAGAAAATAATTGTGCATATTTCAAACATGTTGCAGTTTTCTTGTTTTGTTATTTTGGCAAAAGATAAGTTTTAGTAAACAAGGATTTGACTTTATGCAAGTATTGCAGCAAATTTAGTTTATTTTGACTTCCTTTGTACATTTCTAACCCAAACATATTGGATGCAAATCTCTGCTTTGCATAAATTTATTTTTCATAAATTTATGAAAAATGTATTTTTAAAAAAGACAACTGAATATTAATGCATACTCTTTGTTTAAAGAGGAAGGTGCAGGCTAATAAAGTTGTAAAACCTGCTGAATGAAAACCAGGGCATATGTAACAAGAAAAGGAAGCAGAACAGGAAATGAAAAAGCCACAAAAAAGGGAGACTTTCATCACCAGTTCCTTCTGAGTTCCTGAGAAAGTGCAGCGTCATCCGAATTAACACAACTACGTTGGATGGATGAGTAAACCCGGAGCCCGACATGACGAGGCAGACAGAGGAAGATGTACCAACACTTAGGAAAAGGCCTGTGTGCAGAAGTGGGAGTCGGTATTTACCTCTACACAACTCGGTGAGGATCAGAAACTCTGCCTGCCCGGTGTCCGACTCCTCCTTACTGATTGATGCAGCTGAGCAGAACTGAACCATGTTTGGATGACCTGATAACTTTTTCTAGAAGAAGCCAGAGGGTGAAGGAGCAGAGTATAAACAGAGCTGTGATGTCAGGCCTGCTCTCAGATTTGACTTTTTTAAACTGTTGAAACTAAATCTTTAAGCACACTGTACAAAGAGACAAGTTTATTTCTTCCAGGCTAATCAGACTAAACTTCCCTGGTTTTAAGTCAGTCAGCATCACCAAATATATGGTTTTTGTTAAATGTCAGGTAGGAGTTTTAAATTTTAATGGTCTTCAAATTCAGAACTTTGTAAATTGTTTCTTAATTTTTGGTAGACTTTTTTTATTTTTTTTTTTAATCTGTATAATTTGTGGTCAAACATTTTCGATATCAATAAGATTATCCCGATAGTTTGTCAAAATTTTAGTCCATATTTCCGACAGAATTTGTGTAACTGAGTCAAGTCTGTAGGCCGTTTCTCACAAACACCTTTATATTTCTGAGAAAAAATGATCTATGGAACTGAAATGAGGGCTTTGTAATCCCAACCATTCACACCTACTTTGGCAGGGTGGAAATTTAACTTCCTGGCTGATGTTGTAAGATGTTGCTTCAAAGAAACACCCCCACAAATTGCTGTGCTTCCCTCCCTATACCACCCAGTTGGGATAGAGCTCTGAAGAATGCAAGCTTCCCTCTTTTATTTCTCCAAATGTAACAGCAGTCAGTGTGGCCGCACAGCTCTGATTTCATCACACCACAGGACATGACTCTGAAGACTAATTTTTTGAGATAGGAATTTTGGGTTTTCATGAGCTTTATGCCAAAATCATCAGTATGAAAACAATAAAAGACCTGAAATATTTCAGTTGGTATGCAATGAATCTAAAATATATGACAGTTTAATTTTTTTATCATTACATTATGGAAAATAATGAACTTTCTCACAATATGCTAATTTTTTTAGAAGGACCTGTATTTGTTTCACTGGGGAGAAGGATACTCTTCTACAGCCAGCAGCTTCACAAAGGGTTTCCTTTTGTTCTGGACTTGATACACACATTTCACCACAAAACACACACATCTCTCGGGCACAGAGCTCGTCTTGTGAATGGCATGATGGCTGGACTTTCCCATGCTGTTTATACTTGTAGTTGTTTTAACATGGCACATTCAGTTCAGCTGGAAGTCAGACCCAAAGATGGACCAGATTTGGAGAGGTCCTCAGAGAGGTTCTCTTTCTGATTTTTTTTTTTAAATATTATTTTTACAGAAAGTCGCATGAGGAAGTTTGTATGAGAGCTGATGCCTTAAAATATATCCACAGCTGTGCCTCCATTTGGCTCAAATGTTAACTAATAACCTCCTGGGGTCTGAGATACATTATCCTCACACATGAAAGAAATAAATAAATCACCTGTAGATTTACCACCAACTACTATTAATACTGTTATTCGACTCTTGAATTGCAAATGTAACGCCTGGCTTTGCCTATAAAATAAGCAGATAATTCTGTACAACCAGCTTGCAAACCCAAGGTTTGTTCCACAAACCTCAAACATGTGGGTTTGATTTTAACTTGGCTGTTTCACATGACAACATCTGCTCTCTACTGAGGCAGACATTTCCAATGCAATCTTAAGAGAAATAGAGTATGGTCAATCATACCATGAAGCAGACTTCCTGTATAATTTCCTTGTTCTTTTCCTCTTCGTTGGACAGCAGCCTCTGAAACAAAAACATGCAAAAAAATTAATAAATAATAATAATAATAATCATTTGTAGCGATACTTTTCAGAAAGTGCAGACAAAAAGTTTTATTTAATCATTTTATATGACTATCTTTTTGAAATCCCAACATCTAAGACATGGTTTTGCTGCATCTACAGAGAAAACACAAATAAAGTAATGCTAACCAGAGTAGGAGTGCTGGATGCCACTGTAAAAACGTTAACAAATCAATTATGCAATAATTTTGTCTTTGTTTTGAAATAACAGTGAAAACTTGTTTAACTTCAGTGCTGTGTATTGTAATCCTCACACACACACTGTAACGTCATCACAGCTCCAGATATAAACAGCTGAAGATCATTTGAGCTTCCAGGATCAACCGCTGAGAGATTTACAAAATCACTGATGTCAAATCGACCACAAAATCTCCCACTGCTCCAGTAGACATTACAACATGTATTGACATTAGTGTTAAAAGTGTGTTGCAAAATGCTCAAGCAGTGGGCTAAAACTTTGAACTTGACATTTTTCCCCCCATATGAACACTTTAAAAGAAAGTTTCAACATTCTCATAAAAGAGGAGCAATAAGAGTGTCTACAGCGCAGATTTAACAGAATATAATATGAAAAAGAAGTTTAAACCACTCAACTCTCTTTAACATCTTGAAAAGCAGGTGAAGCTTTTTTAAATATCCAAGGGATTTAAAAGTGGAAAAAGTTCGAAACAGAAAGGAAAATATAGACTAAAAAGTGAGTTATTTTTCCTAAGGAGCTGATCATCATCTCATCTCCAGAGATGAACAAATGAAGATCTCAAAAGCTGACAATATCAGCCGGTGAGAGCCTTACAGAATCACTGATTCCAAACAATTATTTCTATGTACATGCTAGCAATACTTAGAAACAAATCAGTCTGAAATATTCAGTCCTGAAGGTAACTCGTCTTACCTTCAGAGCATAGTCCTTTCCACCGCTCATGTCCTGGGCTTCATACACAAAAGCAAATCCACCTTAAAAGAAAAAAACAAAACAAAAAACTATTAAGCAAAACTATAGACATAATAGCATATTTAGATTTTATTGTGGCATTCATAGGCAAATAACTTACATCTGGAATGTTTTGTGTATTGCAACTATAATGCGTGATGCAATCAAACATAATAATGTCCAAAAATAAACTGTATGTGTTTAAGTTTAACTTGCTCTGACTGGATTATTCCCAGAGTTAAAATGGTGACAGACCAAAGAAGAAAACTCATCCAGCAAAGTGTTTCTACACAGTTGATTCCACAGTGGATCGAGTTCAGTTCATGATCAGAAAAAGTACTCAGAACTTCAGCTAACGATCCTCCCACAAAAAACTTGTCTAGTCTACAACGGTACAACCACAGTCTTATCTGTAGATCGCTGAATTGCTGCACCAGACTAGATTGAAACGAAGTAAAATCGCTGAAAAACAAACACAGCAAACTTTCTGGCACCAGCTTAATTTCTTAAACCTCAAGTGCCTACGATAAGGCCTGTTACAAAAAAAAAAAACTCAGTTACGAGCGGTTAGCTCTAAGCTGGAGGCTATATTCAAACAGCAAGAAGAATTATGTTTTACTAACTATAATCTGTCTGCCGCCAATGGATACAGCAGGACAGGATGGTATTATGTGTTGCATGGATTAAGTCTGTGGGACATTTGGACTTCAGCAACAAGAAAAAATTGTGTGTTTGAATTCATTTTAGTGCATGCTGGAAGGCAGATGAGATTCAACAAAAATCAATAGTTTACATTGAAAAAACTAAAATAAATCAGAAAAATTACTTCTAACTGAAATTACTATTATTTTTTTGTTAAATTTGTTTTTTTAAATTATCTAATTTAATAATCATAATTAGACTTGTTTAATTTAATAACAACTGTTAAATTCCTATTCCAAATGTAAAAGTGTGTACTGCTGGAAGACAAAAAAAAAATAAATAAATAAATCTCAATAATCCAAACAGGTGAAGCGTACGGTCACTATAGCGATGAGTAAATCAACAACCCGCCTTGAGTTCCTCAGCAAAAAAAGACTAAAGGAACAGCTGCCCGTCTCTAATCTTTAACGATTTATTTACCCAAGGATGGCTGCTGGCTGCTCAGGTGTGTGTAAGACGGATTCATTATCCCAGGCCTGATTCGGTGACCTTGTTTGGGATTCAACCCAGTAACCCGATAGTCACACATACTTCTTTCACATGAGCAGGACAAAACAAGCTCATTCAATTTCTGAGCTGAGGACTAACAATGCGTTCAAATGTAGTTGATAGTTGGCACAAAGAGCAACAGACTTTTTTTTTTCTCCCCAATTTGTTAGTAGCAGGAATGAAAGTAGCAACATCACAGTGGGAATGCAGGCCTGAACAACAGAAGGCAGAAATTTTGGAATATCTATTTTTCCTTTTTTCCAATTTAAGCTGCAAGACTTCTCTGTTCACTGATCTTTTGAAATTCATTTCATTAAATCTTTTGTAGATTTGTAAATAAATAAATGTATAGGTGAAAAAAAAAAACATCTGGTTGGAGCCATTTATTGTACAAGGATCCAAAGATCTTGGTGCAGAGCAACAAAGGAACCTTTCAGACAGCAGGACGCGAGTCTGAAAGGGGAGGGGGGGCTTAGTGTAAAACGATCTCCACTTCAACCAGTTTAACCTGTGATGGGCCGTCCAGGACCGGCTCAGTTAAGGCACTGGACGGTCTGATAACATTAGTACAACATTGTTGTCAGATGCATTGACTGATCCTAGCGTTTTATTGGTGTCTATGATGTCATAACATGATAACATGATAAATAACTTTCTGGGGTTTTTTCTAGGAATAATTTTAAGGAGCAATAAACGCATACAACAACATTTATCAGTAAAATTTGTTGTATTCTGCTATAATTCAACTGGGACTAATTCATCTTGAGAAAGCATGAGAAGGATTAACAGACTATTAACTTCTTAGATTACAGGTGAGGATACAAATAGTTGTGTAAAAAGAAAAATCAAAAATACGTTTTTGTTAAAGTAAATCAGTCATTTATTGCTAAATAAGTTGCGTCACACTGGGAGGTGCACATTCCAATGCATTCAAGCAATGTATTTAGATCTATTTGCACTGCATTCAGGAAGGTGATGGGCAAGATGGCGCAATCAAAGTATTTCAAAGCTTTTAAAAATGCATGGGTTCAAAACCACAGCATGCTTTGCATTGTAGCTTCATTCCTATGAAGGACATGCCAGAGAAAGTGCTGCAGTCTAGTTTTGCACACTCTTGTTTAGCTGACTGGGGGAAAAAGAGGCTGCAATACTTTCACCTCACTTACAAAGAATAACAAATATGACTGTTTGAAAGGCACCAGCAACAGGGTGTAAAGAAAATGGATGGATGGATGGATGGATGGATGGATGGATGGATGGATGGAAATATTACCAATGGGGAAGACAACTCCACAAACTAAATGTGGGCCAGCATTTAATTTTATTGATACAACACTGCTTATAAACAACAGTTGGCAAGATTCACCTTACAAACTGCTGTTTAAAAGCATGTCTCATTGGCAGTTAATGTCAGGTTGTTACATTTCTATCAATCTTAAAAGGTCAGACTGGTAAGAAAAAAATAATTGTATGCTCATAAAACGCCTCTTTTCGAAACTGCAAGGCCCCCTTATAGACTGCAGAAAACACTTGTTTACATCAAAACACACTTATCTCCACGCTTCCACATGTCTCCTATCTTAAGTGTACATATTAAAACGGGGATAAAACGGACCTGTGCTAAGGGAAACGGAAAAAAATATATTAGAGATAAATAAAGTCTTAAATTTGCATGACTTTTATTTTGGCATTTAACCCCCGTTTCAAATGCAACCCAACTGTCGCTGTCGGCATTTAAGGTTAGGCGAGACAATCCAGCTAATATCGGAAATTGCTTTAGTTATTTGTGGAAATCTAATAATCAGGAAGCGTGCCAAACCTAGTGTTATCTGTGTTACTTTATTGCTGCCACATCTACACATAAAGTGTGTTGCCAAAACATGTAAATAGCTGTCAAGGTTCATGACTCGAAGTTATCCAGCGACATTCAAGAGTCGAAAACGAACAAATCAAACTAAAATGCGTTTTCCTTCGACATCCACATTTCAACAATTAATGCAAAGTTGATCGAAACCAAATAATCTCCTGGTGTTTGCTAGGTGAGTCGCGGTGCTTCCATTTGCTAACCAACTCAACTGACGTTGTTAGCTCGATAGCTAGCTTCAGCTACCTAGCATGGCTGTTTGCAAGCCGTGACAGTCACGTCCGTGGCTGTGGAGCAAGTTCTCACCTTCAGCGATCACCCGTTTTATCCTCAGCTTCATATCACCGAGCTCAACGACTTGTCCGACGAAGTCATTCTGGTCCCGGCTGGCCCCTCCGGACGAGCCGGGCCCGGCTAAGAAATCCAGTGCCGACTGAAACAGGGACATTTTTTTATCCGGTGTCCGTCTTCAGGCCGCCCCTTGAACAGGAAATGAGCGTCCGAAATCCCTGCTGGCTCAAAAGAAACACTCTCCAGCGGCCTATTCAGTTAGTGAAAGGTGTTATACCTAGGCGATACAAGTCCTTCATCTAATGCAGACATCCTCTTCCTACTGCTAAACTGACGAAGCAGCCATCATATCGGCGCCGACTGCTTCCGTGAAGAGTGAAAATGACGTCAAACACGATTCAATCATGTGACTTAAAAACCTGACGAGGACCTGCGTGGGATCAGGTGCTTCGTTTAAATTAAAAATCTTAATAGCTAATAAATAAACAAACAAACAAAAAAAAAATTATAAATCGTAAATGTGATCAAACTAATTAAAATAATAATAATAATAATAATAATAATAATAATCAGACAGTCAAAGGTGTTTTGGAGACCCGCAAAATTAAATTAATAAATAAATGAGTTATGTATTTATCAATTAAGTTATGTTCTCAATAAGAAACATATATTTAAGTATTTAAATATCCGTATCACAGATATGTATTTCTAGTATTTTAATCACTG
Organism: Poecilia latipinna; assembly: GCF_001443285.1. Taxonomy (NCBI): domain Eukaryota; kingdom Metazoa; phylum Chordata; class Actinopteri; order Cyprinodontiformes; family Poeciliidae; genus Poecilia; species Poecilia latipinna. The sequence goes on along the minus strand of NW_015113512.1, from coordinate 30,453 downwards.
ACAAAATATTTATCAGTATTGTTTTACTTCTTACCAGGGAACAGTTTTTAGATGTTTTCTTGATATCTCTTAGTGCTGCAGTCTATTATCAATCAGAGATAATGTACACTTCAGTTAAAGATTAGGATTAAACCACAATGAGCAGCCGATTGAATGAAAATTAAAATCCACTGTTAATCCAACGACTTTGCCACACTTTCGAAAAATCTGTGGGAAGTAATCAAAACACACTTTGGGAAAGTTTTATTTGACACATTTTGATTTGCTATTTCGAATTAGTTCTGTGTTGGGTTACGTTCTGCTTGGTGACTGGTTTTCTGTTGCCTGTTAAATATATACTGCTAAAAAAAAATAAAGGGAACATTTCACTTTAATTTTGTGTGTGGCTCCAAATCCAGGCCTCCATTGGTTAATAAATTTGATTTCCATTGATGATTTTTGTGTGATTTTGTTGTCAGCACATTCAACTTTGTACAGAACAAAGTATTCAATGAGAACATTTCATTCATTCAGATCTAGGATGTGTTATTTGAGTGTTCCCTTTATTTTTTTAAGCAGTCTATTTAGGATCTATTTGGACTTCATCGTATCGGAGTGCGTACCACAAAATATAATGTACAATGCTGCCATCTAAAGGATGGATACGGTACAACCTCACTCTCCCATTTCGGTATGTGCTAAAGTCGTGGTCTCCTCGAGGGGGCAGCATTGAAAAAGTAATGACAACTCTTCTGTTGAGTATGTGTCAAAAGGTTTGTAATGCAGGAATGTGGGCTTGATGAGAGAATACCTGAGTTACTGGTGTGATAGAGCATTACTCAGACAAACAATAAACTGTGGTGTATTGTTGTGTATTATTTATGGAGTACATACAGGTAGAGTACACCAAGAGCCGGAACCTGAAGTGCCAACATCAAAGGCGTTTAAGTCAGGTCAACACATGCAATGGGTTGTTGTAAGTCTGAATTAGTTTATTTTTAGTAAATGCAGGTATCCTTACAGCAACATCTGTCTGTGTGAAGAACTCGTTATAATATTTACTTTATTCAAGAAGGGCAGATCTTAAATTGTAAGCGGTAGACATGCAAATATTTTGCCTGCTATATCTTCTTAAAAATGTATATTTTTATTTAACATACAAATCCATGTGATAAACTGCAACACATTCAGTGACATCAGAGCAAAGTTTGTTTCAAGACTTGAGAGGATTAAATAAATTTTTCCATTGATAAATAAGAAGTCCTATATGGTCAGCTTCCCCATATGAGACATTTGTATTTAGCATTTCAATAATTTCTTTTCTTTTTGCATATTGTGTTCTTTTTCTCAACAAATTGGAAAGGGTTTGTCCTTGTGAGACAGCAGTGGTATGAGGCTCAGTCAACAAGTTATTCTGGTTATTCCTATGTGGTCCCTCCGGTCGAGCCAGCTAGAGGCTATAACCTAGAAATCATATTCAAATTGCACTTAGAGACAAATAAAAACATAAATACAATGCCCAAATCCATGTATAGTCTTGCATTTGTGCTGACAACAACAAAGAATGACCAAAACATCCCAAAAGATTTAAAAGAGTAAGTCAAGCTCCTCACAAAGAACTACTATTAATGCATTTGGTTATGTTGTGGACTCAACAGACCCAATAAACCTTGTTTTCCTCATTAAGTGTATGACACCCTAAAACACAGAAGAATACAGAGAGCCACAGTTTGATTAGAAGAATCTGATAATTAGACGCATGGCCTTGATAAAAGAGTGGCAAGAAGAAAACCATCGGTAATAGAAAGCATCATCCATTTAAAAACTTTCCAAAAGCTTTGAAGGGAACAAAGTGGAAGAAGTTGGTCTGGTCAGATGAGAAGAAAATTGACATTTTTGGCCTACAAAATGTTATGTGTGTCAGAAAACCAATACCGTGCATCATCATGAACATATAGGAAGATGGCGGTGAAAACATGATGTTTCAGAGTGCTCAGAACAGGTGGTTGCAAAAATAATGCTATCAGGATGGTTTTCTTAGGCAGGCTGGATAAAGCAAAGCAATTCCTAAAACAAAACTTGTTGGAGATTGTAAAAGACTTGAGAATTGAGAGTAGAAACATGTGACCATGAAGTTTGGTTTAGATTAAAGCATGTTCATCTGTCAGAAAAATTCAAATTCTTACAATATTTCAGTCATTTCTTTTCACTTCCTATACGAAGAATGCACATGTGGTATACAGACAAAGCCATCAGTTGTTTAGGAGTTTACGAGTGAAGCAACGTTTGGATAAAACATTATGTAACTCTTAAAAAACCTGATTAGAGGGATCAAATGAACAACAGGAGGGTATTTTCTCCGCTTTCTCATTGGTCACACCCCTAAGCTCATCCCTCGTCCTAGGTCTCTGATTGACAAGCTGCAGTTCAAACACCTCTTTCAGTTTTTCTTTGAGCAAAGAGAGAGCAGCTTAACGCTGGAGTTACGCCTCCACGCATAGAGCGATCTGTCGGCTGATGTGGAACCAGTTTGCTAAGGACCAATCAGTGACCCGGAGAAGTTTCCCGCGCGCACACCAACATCATCACCTCTGCGCGTTCACGTGCGGGTGACATTCAAGATTTCTACAGCAAGCTGCCTTTCTTATTCAAGGAAGAGTAAATACGTCTTTGGTACAAAGGCAACCGACTGGCATGTTTAATCTGTTCTAATTTGTGAGGCTAAGTAAATAAAATAAATAAAAAATAAAACAACAGTAGAACAATGAAACTTGTTTACAAACCAGAAGTGTGGTGCATTTTCGATTAAAACCTGCTTCTTTATCATTTAATGAAGTAACTTGAAGTGGATAAAGTAGTGAGAATTTTTTAGGTAAGAATGACTAGCAGGTAGAGGAAACTTCAACAAAATAAAAAACATATACATCTTAAACTAGAATTTCATGACACTTCAAATTAGTTTAAGTCAATTTAGTAGTTTTCCCTGCACTGTGCATTTTGATTTTATTTGAGTAATATTATTTGATGTGATGCAGTAATGTGAGTGAATGAGAGATAATTTTATTTGGCCAAATTCGAATCTTCTGCATAGCAACTGTTATAGTTCATCTTTCACCTTTTCTGACTATGTAAAATAGTCGCTTTAAGGATTTCTGAAGAGCCTTCCTAAATCACACGCAACAGTTTCAAACACTTTCGATCTTGAACACCCAGCACGCCAGGCTACGTCATGACGATGGGGGCGTGGTCTCGAAGCTACATTGACATCCCCTCACGCTTTGCCTTTGACTGTACGTTATCTAGCCGAGTCCCGCAGTCTGGAGCCATTCAAACGAAGCAGCTAGCTGGTGAGCCCATTAAATACCTCACCGCACTTCCTGGAACTGTCAGTTGTTTGTGAGGAGCTCGGGACTACGTGGTGTTTTGACTCCTGTGAAGAGGGACGCAACAAGGATGTCCAAAGACATGGAAGGGAAGGACGAGACAATCATGGATACGGAGAGCAAGGTGCTCTGGTACCCGGACTCCAAGAGGAACACACAGATGGACAAGTTTAGGATACAGGTCAACTCGGACTACGGACTTAATCTGGGTGAGTGGGGAGGAGGGAGGGAGACGAATGGTCCAGGCTCCTTGTAGGTGTGTCAGAGACCGTCTAAGTCGGATTTCATTGAGCCTACGAAGCTGCAGACTGAGCTGCAGAAAATAGAAATAGTTAGAGGCGCTGTCTACTTGTTAGCATTGTTTCATGCAACATCTACACCTACGTGACTGTGCAACGTTGCCAAATCTAGACGACTTGTGGAAGAATCAGCATCAGAGGTCTGTTGCTAAGCAGGGCTTCCAATCTCTTCGCCGCGCCCCTTTTTAGTTGTAATTAGCAGATTGTAACAGTAGCTTGGCCTGATTGTCAAGGCTGAAGAAGCCGGGCGAGGAAACACAGTGGCCTGCTTCAAATGTGAAAACTGACACTGCTCTGTGGAATGCAGAACAACCCGATGAAGACAGTGAATGGAAAGCCATTATCGAGGAGAGATGCTGAAAGAGGTCTTAATACTTATCTATGGCATAAATGTTGGTGAAAATGATAAACATTAAACAAGAAGAAGCTATTAAACAATTTGTAATTTATAAAATCAATGTGATGTTTGCAAACTTTTCATAACATGAAGCTTTGTTTTGTACAAAGCGGACTGGTTGCATTGCATGTCTCTACACAATTGGTTACCAAACCAAACCAAACCAAAGTAATCTAAATTGGTGCTGCATCATTTCTTCAAATTTCCAGCTCCACCTAAAAGTCATATTTTTGACGAAGTGAGGCAGCCAGAGTACCCATGCATTCTCATGTAGAAAATGTAAACTCCAAGCAGAAAGACCCCAGGCCTGACTTTGAACTTCCTTGATGAAAAGCACAGTGCTAACAACTCAACCAGTGTGCAGCTAGCTTCAGTTGAAAACCACTACCATGCTTCGAATTTACATCTCAAGTCTTGAACAAACACAATTTGTTTTAGTTAACATGTTACTACAGTCTTTGAAAGGACAAAATGCAGAGGAAAATCTTGACCCTAGTTAGCCTGGTCACTGAGGACATAAATGATCCAATCCCTCTCTCACTGTTTTCAAACTTGGAAGTGGAACATGTCTACATTGGATCTGATATCATACCCAGATCAAAGTTCCTGCTTCAGAGATAAAGGGAACACAACCTAAGCAGGCACTTGTTCCTGTTCTTGTTCATCCGCTTCAGTTTGTAGAGGGAGTTCTAAGGTTTTTCCGCAATACTTCCCTCTGAGGTGTTTGTTTCAAGTAAATATTGATGTACTTGTCTTGAATAATTCATTTTCTCGCTGTTGGTGCATATAAGCTCTAAGTGACAGTTAATTTGTTTGTACTAATGGTTGTCACAAAAATCTGTATTTCTTTTAGACTCAGAGTTGTACTAAAGGCAGACCACAACCACTAACTGTTTCAATGAGTTGCTGGACTTTTTTAATTTTTTTATTTTTTACATTAATCTACCCCAATGAAAGAGTGAGGCTTTAATTTTCAACTGTATCTATAAACTCTTACTTTGAAAGTCAAAATTACCAACCCTGTGAATTGTTGGTGTAAGCCAATTAGAAATTTGAAATTTGCGCAAATCCTAATCCAATATATATGTATTAAATATGTATATATACGTATTTGAAACCTCTTTCAGGTAATAGAACTTGAACTCTATTATTTTCAAGAGCACATATGTTAGCTTTATTTAGAAACCATATATAAATCCAGTTTTTTGACTGGTTAAAGGCAATTAGCAAATTGAAACCTTCTTTTAATCTAATCTACACTACAAAAGAGCAAGACTCTTAATTTGAAGGAAATGGATAATATATTAAGCAACATTTTTGTAGTACATGCTGGTTCTCCATGGTGATTCCTGTCTTTTGTGTGCTCCATTGTTTTCTAGTCAGTACTGTGGCTTGCACTAGTCCTGTTTGTTTTTGTGAGAAACCTTTTTTTCATGAAAAATTTAAGCCGTAACGACGGGTAGAAAAATGTTGCTTAATATATTATCCATTTCCTTACTGTTTGCAGCTGAAATGCTAAGGTTCATGAAAAGAGGGATGGGGACATTGTGTAGTGGAAAAGTGTCACTAAAAGGAGAGTCGGTCAGCTTCTTCGTTATAGTTTCGTCTGTAGTGTAAATATTTTCTTAAAATTTTGCCACCCATTTTTGTCGTACTCCTCCCATGACCTGTAGGTTCTGCTGCAGGCATCGACTTCATTGAGGACTGTTTCAGGAAATGGTACTTGATGTGTGACTGTGTTCAGATGGGTGGTATGTTTCCAAGAAGAATCATAAGTTCAAATGTTGTGTCTTCTAGCAAACTACAATGATCTCTACCAGTGGTCTGTGGACTCGTATCCAGAGTTCTGGGCAGAGGTGTGGCGCTTCTGTGGAGTTGTCAGCTCCAAACCTTATGAAGAGGTAAGCACAACCGAAAAGTAGTCGAATATAAAGCAAAAGTCAAATTATTTCAGATTCTGCTTGGTTCTTGAAAATTCCAGCTGCAATCAGTTTTCATTTTGCATACTTTCCTCTTATTTCATATAATAAGACATTAAACTACATTAAAATGAAGTCATCATACGTCTCTGATGCAGATCTTAATTGTGAGAGTAGTCATGCCCACTATTACCCTCTATTGCTGTTAGTCATCTTGATAATCTGTAGTTTCAGGATGCTGACACGACTTTAAGGCAATAAACTAACGCAGGATTGACACACCTGTTTTGTACACATGGATTTTACATCACCCTGCACTAAATGACCACATTTTCTACCCGATGTAGTCCTTCTGATATTCATCCTGGCAGACTGGACTGTACGACAGTAAATGAGTCATTTTGGAGCAGTGATGCGCTGTGGGTCGGGCTGTTCCCTCACTGGCAGCTTGTTTGGACATTTACATTTAATTAGCTTCCTTTTTTTGGAAAAGTATTAAATAAGCAAAATTGGAATATTGACATGGGAGTTTACTGAGTCAGAGAAACTTGACAGAACAGACTGAAATGATTCGGTTTTTGACTCTTCCTTCCCCTGTGTTTTTGGGGCCGGTCGCACCAGGTGGTGGACGTATCCAAGCGGATCTCAGACGTTCCAGAGTGGTTTAAAGGAGCCCGACTCAACTTCGCAGAGAACCTGCTTAAGCATGCCAACCAGGACAAAGTGGCTCTCTATGCTGCAAGTAGGTAGACGTATAAAGCAGAGCTGAATAACACTGCATCATGTTACAGGAGAAAGAAAGAAGGTTGGATTTGAGAGAAGTGAGTCGAGGGTGCTCTGGAACACTTGAGTCGGTGTGGTGGCGTCATTTCGTTATTAGATTAACTGCTGCTCCTTTCCCTGCTTCTCAATGTCACTTACTAATGGATAGGTCTCTCTTTATTTGTGTGTGTGTGTTCTCTGGAGAGTGTTTTGTACATGCCCAGCCTTCCTGAGGAGCTGTAATGTAATTGTAGAAATACCCATTGGTCAGGATGCTGTGGAGCCTCTGTAAATGTCAGTAAGATATGGCATAGAGAGATGGGGTCTGTTTTCTTGTCTGCTGTGATGTTCTTACCAGATAATCACTCACCTGCACTTTTATTTCCTGTGATATTTTCTTGTGTTGGTGTTATCTGTCGTGTCTGTCTTGACATTTAGATGTCTTTCTGGTGGGTAACAATATTTAGCAATCCCTTATTCACAACGACTTTTAAAACCTAAATAAATCCAATCAGATTGGTCATTTGTACTGAAGGTATTTGTAATGTATGCACTCTTCTGTCTCTTGGTTCATGTATTAATTCTGTTTCTGTGTCTGTGTAACAGGGGAAGGGAAGGAGGAGATCGTAAAGGTCACATTTGGGGAGCTGAGGCGTGATGTGGCAGTGTTTGCTGCAGCCATGAGGAAGATGGGCATTCAGACTGGAGACAGGGTTGTAGGTGAGTCTCAGTGAAACCATCTGTCTTTTAGCTGGAAAGAAAACAAAAACTTCTCGGATTGGTTTGTTACAGTCCTTTGTGTTCATAACTGTGAAGTTTTTTTTATCGCTTTCTAACCACTTCAATGTTTTATTCTGAGATTATTTTTTTTTTTTATCAACTCACAGCAGTGAACAGTTTTGAAGCAAAAGGAAGTGGTATATAGTTTTTATATTTTTTAGTTTGGAAATGTGAATCTCAAAGATATGGTGTGTAATTTATATTCACCCCCTTTATATTCTGATGCTTATAGAGAATATAAGCATAAATAAATTCCAGTTCAACCAGTCGGCTTCAGATAGACCTTCACTTAATTCTCTTAATTAGTGAAGAGCATATCTGAGACAGCCTTTGAGGTTTGTTATAGAAGATTAGTAAACAAATATTTTGATTTACTGTTTACCAAGAGGCTTTGGAGGAGTTACAGCTCAGGTTGGAGAAAAAGTTAGTACTGTAGGAAAGCCTTAAAAATGTCATGTTTGAAGTTTTCCCAAAGCCAAAAAGGCAACATAGCAAACAAGTGCATTAATGCTCATCAGTTGAGGCTGAACTTCTGGTTTGTGCACAGAATGCTATTTGTGTCAGAAAATACAACAACTTTACACATCAACCAAAAAACACATAATCAAACTGATGTTCACAGATCTTCAACATCCAATGTGATGGAGCTATTTTGTAAAAAAAAAAAAAAACATTCAGCAAATTTTCAGTGCCCAGATGTGCAAAGACTTGCAGCGAAAGGTGTTTATAGAAAGTATTTACTGTGAAAGGGTTACATACACATGCATATTGACATTTTTTATTTTTCTAATTAAATTTGAAAGCATTAATAATTTTACTTCCTGCACTTATGCTGTACTTTATCAAGCCTAACCAATCAAGTTTATTTGTATAGGACATTTCAGCAACAAGGCCGTTCAAAGTGCTTTACTTCATAAAATCACAAAAATCAACAATTGAAACATTACATTTTGCCATTTGCCACCATTACACAGGTTGAGTCATCATATAAAATCACAATCGTACTTATTGAACTTTGTAGTTCACGTGATATGGATTGCTGGGGATTGTAAGTGACTTGCACTTTTTGGGTCATATAATTTTTTACCTCTGCTGACATTCTCTTCTTATTCCTTTGTTGCACATTGCAGAAAGAGTTGGGTATTTTTTTCTGAAATGTTCAATATGTGTTGGTGTACTTCCTGTAATGAGGGTGGGTGTTTTTTTGGCACTGGTTGCAGCTCTCTTTGAATGTCACTATTTATTCATTCAAAGTTCATATGTGTGCAAGGAGGGATGGCTAAGGCTGCATATTTTTACTTCAGCACATGCTGTTAAAGTACATTCATACAGAAGCACACATTTATGACAAGAAACCCAACACTTCAATATGCTCCAGTATTGAAATGGAAATCATTATTTTAATTTGCAGAATGTTGGGACAGAGACCCATTTCTGCATTTTAGGACTTATCAGTACTAATGGACACAGCTTTGGGGACTTATTGTGTCTCATATATATTTTACACATGGAATATCAACTCTGTGGCTGTAGATTTTATTTGGTTGGGAAGGAATTTCCAGTCAAGTTTAGTGAGGTGCAATGATGAAATTATGAAGAAATCAAAATTTAGGATGCCATAAAGTTTAATCATGCCTTGGAGATAGTGGCTTGCAAAACAACACAAACCACCCACTATGTTTTAGTCCATATTATCTGTGTCTTCCTTCCCTAGTGTGGTATAATTTAAATCGGGGGTCCCCAAACTACGGCCCGCAGGCCGGATCCGGCCCGCCTCCTCATTTGGTCCGGCCCCCTGAACAATACCAGAGAGCATTCAGTGTTTTTTTTCATATATATGTGGATTTTTCTTCAACCACCAGGGGGGCTCTTGAGCAGATATGGAACTTAGTTTCCCTCAATGGAATATATACTAGTCAGTACCAGTCACCGTTTCGCTCACAGATTTTTTCCATTTGCATTCTGGGTAAAAATCTATCTACAAACGCGAATATGTCGTCGGCGTTCACTCTCCCTCCACCCCCCACTCCCACCCCCATCAACAAAACTTTTCTAAGGTTTCTTTCTCGAAAAACTAAGACCGGCCCCCGACCAGAAAAAGGAACAGTCATGTGGCCCTCGCAGGAAAAAGTTTGGGGACCCCTGATTTAAATGTTCGGCTTAACTTTCAGCTTGATTACTCACATGTGGTTCTTTAGCCAACTGACAGTTTTTTTTTTTTTTTTTTTCTCCTTTTTTTTAATAAAAAGTTGTTAATAGATTTAAAATGAGTTCAGTTCAATTTTAACTTGAGAAAGAATTGAACTTTTAACTAATCTGCACCAACAGTAGACGTGTCATACAACAAACATCAACTGATATCTTTCATATGTCGGCATTGGCGGAATGTATATTGTTCTGTTTAAGTTGTGCCATAAAGAAAGATTTCAGGTAAATTATTTTTCTCAAATCTTAACTTCTTAGACGTGTAAAGGAGTCAAGTTCTAAGTGATGTAATGACTTTCCAGCAATCAAGAAAAACCCATTTGGGATTTTTAGTCTCTCTTACCAGTCTGAATAATGCGCAATAGGTTTTTGTTGCTAAATGGTATGTTTTAAAGCGCATAATTTTACTTTAGGATTAAAGTAGAATTAGCAGAAATTTCACCGGCAATATTCAGTGCACATTAATGTTGTTATCACATCCCATTTAACTCCTTCTGAACACTGCAGCATCCTTTTTGTTTTGACAGAAATAGATATTTTGTTTCAGCAGGACTCTTTTCTTTCTGAAGGTATAACTTGATAAATACAGCTGCGGCCTAAAAATAAACTCCTATCCTGTTTTTCCTGACAATATTTTTATGCAAAGCAGTTGGTATTAAGTGCAAAGCTAACACTAGAATTTTTACTTTTCATTTTGGTGAGACTCGTTGATAACTTGGTTGTAATATATTTCAAAGTGGCTGCAGTTAATCGTGTGGACAAAGTGTAGATTAAAAGTTATTGTGCTTCATAAATGTAGTGCTTTGCATAGCTGAGTGAAAATGTATGACTTATATACTAAAGTGTGCCAAAGTGTTTCAGCTGCTCTCCGCTGAGTCATCTACCACTAGGGACAGTTGTTAGGGCACATTGTGCAGTGGAAGTGACATCACACAGGCAGACAGGAAACTGCAGCCAAAACAGACTCTCTTTCCTTGTAAATATATTTGCGAAGTGTGAAAATAATTTTCTTAGTAAAAGCCAGATTAATTTTGTCAACAAAACAATGAACAGACTCCAGAAAACAGCTTTGCAGGCTTTAATACGAAACGGTACAATTTTTTTATTTTTACAGAATTGTTGCCCAAAAATCTTGGTCAACAACTGTTGACCAATTGGTCCAAACCAACCACCCTTGAACCTCTGGTTGGTTGGTTATACTACAGATAGATTTGAACTAAATATTTTAAAATACCTTCTGATTACCTTCTGTACGTTCTGGTTACACTTTCTTTTTCCTCCATCTCCATAATTTCCCTCACTGTGGTGCATGTGTGTTGGACACAGAGATGTCCTTGTCCCCAGATTGCATCTTCGATGTCGTCAATGTCTGCAGTCTCGAAGATATATAGGCACTTAGCTGATGAAATCAGCTTTGCTTTATAACAGAAGCTGGCCAAACGCACGCACACACTCATAGACATTTTTCATTCATGCAGCGTTTAAGTATATTGATCTTCTCCTTACCATTCTCATGCCTAATATAACTCTGCACAGTGTTTAAAAACCTATTTCGACACGCAACCACTTATTTTTCTCTGCAATTTATAGTACAAATCCTTTTAGGTTGTGTTATTGAAACACTATAAAACCTCAGCGTTTTTCTATCAATGAAAATGTGGAAAAAATGTCAAATCAAGCAACATTAGCAGACTTATTATGTAAAATGGTGTTTTCTAAAGCGATGAGCTTGTGTCAACTTCATTAAAATCCTATGACTTGAACAACAAACTATACAAGTTGTATGGACATTTTCAACATTTCTAAAAGTCTGTGTCATGCTGGTATGACTGGTGATAAAATTGTGTAGCCACAGCGTTAAATGCGTAAGACGCGATACAGGAAAGATATGTTGTCTTCAAATGCCATTCAAACAAAAGACTGTTACATAATAGTGTGACAGGGCTGTTACAATTCAAAGTGCTTACTAATTTGTGACAATCTCTTGAGATGAACCAGGGGCTTTGAACTGGTGGTTCAATTTCAACCCCGTGCTGTTTGGGACTTTTCAGTTGATTGTGAGACATAAGTAACTTGTAGATCACAGAGTAAAAGAATGACAGATAAGAGGCTGAAGTCTGACTTATATTGTCTTTGTTTAGGTTAGATCTAAACAGATTGTAAGGGCTAAAAAGTATCTAATTTTATTTTGTTTTTTTATTGTCAAAATTAAAACAAAGACTTGCTAATAGGAAACATGTCCATGGAGTCAGTGTGTAAAAGGTAAAGTCAAATACTGCTAAAGTTTTTCTGTGCTGTTGGGATCTGAATGTATCCCTAAATTATAATATTTTTCATAGTTTTGTTACAAAAAAAATATTTACATCTATTAATACAAGCATTACTATAACACCAGTTGTTAAAAATTCTTAGAGTTTAGAAAACTATGCATGTGTGAATAATTAACCCAGGGTTTCCCATCAACGTATCAACATTGTGGTTACAGCACAGCAAGACTGTGATTCGTCACAATAGCCACACAGGCATGTTGTCGTAGTGAGATCAGGATTCATGATGCAATTTTTCCTGCTCAACAGTAAGAGGGTAATTTATGAGATGAGCCATCGGAGCCAGTGGAGCAGGGCGGTGATCCGTCAGCCGAACGTGTCATCCTGCCTCGATGAGCTTCCTGCTTACAGCGGGAGTCGGCGCAGCGAGCAGACGTGGCTGATAAGTCATGATTCATCAGACGTCACGGTGCAGTTTCTGTTTGCCTTTGACCATTCAGACTGGAACTACTGGCTTTGTTATAGGTTTAGTCAGTCAGATTAGATATACGTTATCAGTGAGACAGCCCTCTGTTTAAAGGTGGCTCAGGAGCTTCCATGTTGAGCATGGGTGGTCTCATTTATTTTATGACATAATAAAGTTTAGACTCTCTTCCGGTGAAATAAAACTTCAGATCAAATCTGTGTGCAACAGATGCTTCAGTTGTTACTTATATAATGTGATTGAGAATCTTGCAGAGTCATGATGGAGCTGTGCTGAGATGGAAAATAAACGTTGTTCACGACAAGCATTTTTCATTACTGCTCTTTGTTTTTCCACTAGACAGCTGATGTCTTATTGTTTGTCCTAATGGAGGAAAAAAAAATAGAAATATTGCCCCTGGTTAGGATTATTTTTAACATTTTGTTTTATTTTCCGTTTATGCTTAAAACACACTAAACTAAGACTAACTAAAACTCTTTAAGCACTAATTAAGAAGTCATGATACTGACTTCATCATCAAAACAATAAAGAATTTTACCTCTCATACTTTCTTAGTCGTCCCTCAAGTGTCACATATTATCATCTTCTTGTCTTCATTTTTCTCTTATGTCCTATAATCTTGACTTTTTCTAATAATCTTTATGGGGTAGGAGTTCATAAGTTTCTTACCTCTTCCTACTCCTTTTTGAGCATGCCGTCTTTTGCATTCCTTTTTCACGTGTGTGATTTTGTACTTCTATCATTTCTGAAATAAATAAATCTAGTGTGCAGTGGCATATACTGCCTCCTGTGGTATAGGCTTATCTTATCAATTCCACAGTAAGGTGGAAGGTAAGTGAGATAAGTGTACATTAAAACTCAGTTGTCTGTGATTATCTTTTGGTTCAAAACACACCCATTAGTTTTCAGAAAGTGAATTTATCCATTGGTTGAGTGTTTTTGACTGCAAAAATATGTCAAATGCAAGGAGTGCTCCTGTGATTGTTCTACTTTTCTTAATTTGTTCTCCTTTCTCCCCTCCATCTTGTCTTTCATTAGGTTACCTGCCCAACGGCATCCATGCAGTGGAAGCCATGCTAGCAGCAGCCAGCATCGGCGCCATCTGGAGCTCCACGTCAGTCGATTTTGGAGTTAATGTGAGGATTGGATGGATTTATTTGCATTAAACTGATAACACACATTTTTTTTTCCTTCATAAATATTTCTGTAGAATCAAAAGTTATTTTAGTCCAATATTTGTCCTTACTCACTGGTTTTAATTCTTTACTTTTTTTCCCTTCCAGGGTGTCCTTGACAGATTTTCTCAAATTCAGCCCAAATTGATCTTCTCAGTTGCTGCTGTGGTGTACAATGGAAAAACACACGACCACATGGAAAAGCTGAGAAACGTTGTGAAAGGTATCTTTTCATGTAATCCAGCGTTTTTGCTTTTTTTGGGGGTGGGGGGGTAAAAGAAACTTAGAATCATGTCTTCAACTAAGGCTTATTAATGGTCAGAATTTAATATTGCTAATTTTTAAGCAATTATTTTCCATCCATTGAAGATCTTATGAGAACAATAAATGCTTCCATCTTGGAAATCCATTATCTTTTCTGCTTTTTAGACACATATTTGTATATGTGGAGAACACAAAAGCACCAATATCTGTTCCTCTTTCTTGCCATCTCAGGTTTACCTGACCTGAATAAAGTGGTTGTAATTCCCTACGTTTTGTCCAAGGAAGAGACTGACCTTTCCAAAATTCCCAACAGGTGTGTGTTTTTGTCTTTTAGAAAAAGGATACTTGGAATATTTTTCCAAGCATCCTTCCCAAGGTGGTAATTCTCATTTCGTTTTTTGTTTTCTTATTTGTACAGTGAATTCCTGGATGACTTCTTGGCATCTTGTTGTGGCGACAGCGACCAGTTCCCCCAGCTGGAGTTTGAGCAGCTTCCTTTTAACCATCCTCTGTTTATCATGTACTCTTCTGGAACTACAGGAGCTCCTAAATGTATGGTCCACTCAGCTGGGGTAAGAATCAATCATCTCTGAATGTAACAAAAAAAAACTATTCATCACGCATCAGTTGACTGGTCAATGTCTCAGGCTGTTTTTATTTGTCTTGCTTGCTGAAATACTGTTGAGTCTCTCCTGGGAACCTGCAATGTCTGAATTTTGGTTTAAAATACTAATGATTTTTTTGTATTTGTTCATTTATTATGGTCTCAGCTGTTGGAATTTTTTTTTCTATTCCTGAAAATAAGATCCAACTTTTAACCACAATGCTTCTGTAATGTTTTTTTATATGTTCACAAAATAGCTTTTCTTTTTTTGTTTGATGTGTTGGTTGAATTAGACTCTTGGAAAGACCTTTGTTATGGATTTCCGTCTCCTTTTGCTGATTTCATAACCAGCACGTTCTTCTCTACCTGTTTGTTTCGATAAACAATGTCAGCAGCCCTTTATTCTGTGGGTCTGAAATCCTTTTTTAGAATTAACCCGTCGCCTGCTAACCTTAATTTGACTAACTATGGCCGACCGCTGACTGGGAACAACTAACTATTGTCATGGCGGTGCAGCGCTTAACCCACTACCACATGTAATTGTTGTGGTTTTTCAAATGTCAGAGTTAATCTTGTAAAACAAACCAGCATTGAAAGATGGAAAAAAAAAATCTCTGCCTGTGCCAGTAGTAATGCAGAAGACAAGTACCCTCCTGTGGAAATGGTAAATTAGCAAAAAGACGTGCATGGTGCCTCATTTTGTGTTTCTCCTGAGTCCAGTGAGGCTCTTAATGGCAAAACAAGACACTTGTTTTCAGAGATGTTCTTAAAAAAGTTTTGAATGTGATGTTTTTACTTTAGAGCTTTTTCCCGCTTGCTTACTTTTTCTTCTTTTGTTTTTTCCGTAAAATTTAAATGATTTAGGTCATCAAACATCATTCCCCAGTCTAAAGAAATTCAAGAACAGATGAGAAAAAAAAAAACATTTTTGACATCTGTCACTCTTAAAGATGTACAAATCTTAACTCTTTGAAAAGTCTGTATGGAAATTTGATAGAGATGCCTTGGTAAGACATTAAACACACAATTCATGCCTTTATTAATTAAAACTCTTCAGAAAAGCATGAGCAAAAGAGTGGATGAAAGTTGCTTCATGATAATATAAAAGACTCTTTGCAAATAGTTTTTTTTTCTTCTGAAAATTATGACGCAGCCTAGATAGAAAATTGTAAAATAGAAATATTCTTTATTTTACCACGATGGGGAAATTTATGTGGATAAGCAGCAAAGTGAAAAACAAGAATAAGAAACTGCAGAGAAAATGAAAGTTTACAATACTGGAGAAATTATACTGGCCCGGTATTAAAAATAGCATGTTCAAATCCAATGAAATGTGCAACTATGTAGAGTTCTTTAAAAAGTATAGGAAGCAGCAACAGACAATTAAGACATTTTAAACGAGTACTATGCAAATAACAGCAGGAATGTAAACATGTAGTGAGTTTGAGTTTCTTGGGAGCAGTGATGGTTGACAAGTCTTCCAGCTGCTGGGAGGCAGCAGTCTGTTACTGAAGGAGGTCTGCAGTTCAGCAACAGCTTCATCCATAGCAGTGAGACTTTGTCCTACACTGATGTTATTTCAGTTGCTCTGACTCCCTCCACTGGTGCAGGATCCAGGAGGCATCCTAGCACAAAGCTGGCCTTCCTGATGAGCTTATCTAATCCTCTCAGCTGTAGATAAGCTACTGTCCTCACAGACTACACTGTAGAAGACTGCCGATGCCTCCAGAGTCAAAAAATGGTCTTTGGTAGTGCCCTCTGCACTCCAAAAGACCCCTGGAGTCTGCTCTGACTCTTAGTGTACAGTGCATCAGCGTTGTGACAATTTTTTTTTCTTTTGTCTGATTTAATAGTTAATTTTAAGTGAAACATCTCTGTCTTGTGATGGACTGCAGACCTGTCAATGGTGTACCTGCCTCTTGTCCAGTGATTGCTGGAGATTGGCAGCAATCTCTGCTGCCAATCTCCAACATGGGTGGATAGATGGGTGAAACATGTTGTACACAAAGTGTAAGAAATCCAAAAGTGGGCACATATTTGCTCACAGCACTGCAAATTTTTACTTTCATTCAGTCTTTTTAAAGTCGATGTATCTACACCGACTTCACACAACACACAGTTGACACATTAGGGTTGTGTTTTTGGATGCTAAAGAATATTTTATTTAATTAGTGTTTACTTCAGGGGGTTTCTGCTTCTATCTACACAGTTTTTTCTAAGCAACTGATGGAAGTTAAGCTGTCCAAATTTGTGTGATTTGCTGACTGATAACACTTTGTATCCACAGAACAACTGTGATTAAAACGAAACAATTTTCTATCATACTTTCTATCGCCACAAGATGGCAGCAGAGCTCCATTAGCGCAGCAATTGTTCTTTGTTCCGCAAGCTTTGAAT
Source organism: Poecilia latipinna (assembly GCF_001443285.1). Classification (NCBI taxonomy): domain Eukaryota; kingdom Metazoa; phylum Chordata; class Actinopteri; order Cyprinodontiformes; family Poeciliidae; genus Poecilia; species Poecilia latipinna. The sequence goes on along the minus strand of NW_015113512.1, from coordinate 13,538 downwards.
GGTTGGATGACAATTTTCCCTTTAAGAGGCAGATAAATGAGATTTTAAAATGACAGTATTACATAAAAATAACACTGTTCATATTTAATTAAAGTACTCCTGCTCAGGCATTAAAAAAAATAATCTTTCTTGTTTCAGTCTTTCCAACTTTGGCATTGTTTCTTGTTTTGTTTTTTGTTTTTTTTATCTAAACCTCTTCACTTTTTAGATATTTTTCTCCCTCCCTATCCACACATTTTCCCTTCTCTCTCCCCTAGCATTTTTTTCCTCCCTTTGTCCCCATCTCCCATCTCTTTCTTTTGTGCTTCCTCCCTCTTTGCATCCGGACGATAATTGGACCGTAATGCGCTGCCGGAAACGTGTCGTATTGTGACAGTAGCAGTCCTCACTGCCTCAGCCAATTAGCCGTGGTACTGTTCTGCTTTCTGCTTTGTTACGGCTCTGTTAACATCCTGTCAGTGGCAAAATGGCACAGACCAAACGGCGGGGATGGCAACTGAGCCTCGCCAAAGTTTCTGTGCAAAGTCGCACACACACTCACATACGTGTAGGTGAAGCACCTGTTAAAAAAAAGGGTGAACCGTAGACCCAAAATGCACAATTGCTCACAACAGTTTACACTCTCCTCCAGCAATAATGACCTAACCAGCTGTGAAGAGTCGGAGACCCGAACCTTTCCGCAAATAGTTTGGTTTGTTAAACAAAGCATAGACAGACTGTAGGCTGAGGCTACAAGCACTGACTTTGTGGTTTGTGCTATTTGGACAAACAGCATACACAGGGAAAATTTTATTTACACATTTTACTGGAAAATCTTTATGTTTTAAAATAAAGCAGCACCCATAATAAGTACTGACACGCCTGGTAAAGATGTGTGAAAAGCCTAAAATCCATTAATTATACCAGCACACAAATTAGAGAGAAAAATGTTCTTAACAGTCAAGCTATGGGGATGGACTATGGGGAGAAGCCAGAGTACCCAGAGAGAACCCAAGCATGCATAGGGAGAATATGGAAACTCCGTTCAGAAAGACCCCAGCCAGGATTCAAACCTGGGAGCTTCGGCTGCAAGGCTACAGTGCTACCAACTGCGCTGCCTTGCAGCCCCAACACCAACTTGTTTTTTTGTTTGTTTTTTTGTTTTTTGCCACCACTTTGCAGAATGATGGTTAAAGGAGGTTAAAAACCTTTAAAATCTCATTTTTGTACTAAAGCTGTACACATCTTTGCAGGGAGTCCTGATAATATTATTGGGCTCTGTATATTCAGTATGTAGATTAAAGACGGAGCTCTGTTATTTGATCCAACTTTATTTGTTCTTTTGTTTTAATCTTCTGTTCTGTTTGTAAAGCCATAAAATTTCTGATCTTCGTCTCTGCATCTTTTTCTCTTTCCCTACAGTAAAGCTAACCTTTTGTTTTAAAAAGCGTCTTATAGATAAGTCGGTAATGGTAACTCATGATCAAAGAAAACACAATGTTCTTCAGCAAACCAACTCGTTTTCCTCGTCTCCTCAGGGCACTCTCATCCAGCACTTGAAAGAACACATTCTTCATGGCAACCTGACCTCCAGTGACGTCATCATCTACTACACTACTGTAAGTTGTATCGAAATTACTACACTTAAAATCGTCCAACGTTTTAAAGCCAACTTGAAGATTTTCTGCTCTATAAAACTGTTTTTGTTTCTGAAGGCTTCAAACGTTTGTGACATCTTATGATAACATCTTGACACACTTCACTCCCGTTTCACTGCAGCAGGTCTGTGAGGAGGGTTCATGCTGCCAGCCCAGACAATCATTTCCGCACTTTTCTTATTCAGAACTGATGTGCACATGAAGCCTAGCAACAGCTAGAATCTCCTTTCTCGGGATTGTTGCTAATTGGAGCCTCGTTGTCTTGTTTTGATCAAATTTAGTTGTTGAGCAAAGCCTCATGTATTGATCTTGTGGTGTCGCACATTTCTTTTCCTGTCTTTATACTTCAGATACAACAAACCGAGTTATTACAAATTGCTTAGAGAACCACCAACCGCCCACCTGAAGAACTTATTGCTTATTTTGACCAATAATGTCCAGCTGTGTCTAGAAAAATAAATTGATATCTAAGCCTAATCGAGTGCTAAGACTATATTTTAATTTCCTCCAATATGAACGTTTAAATCACAGCCACTATGTAAAAAAAACAAAACACCATAACTTTATCACCTTAATAATCTGTTCATAAGCACCATTGCATCAATGGCTCGGCTTTAAATTCCATCATCTAAAGTAATCATCACACAGACAATGTGAACGAACCCAGAATGAAAACAGGACCCACACAAGCGGGTATGAGTATGAATAACTGGATAATTACTGAAAGTAATTTGTTGTGGTTTATGAACTTGTTTTCATGTTCTACACCCCTTTGAGTCCTGATGTGTGCCGTCAGCGATGGCGCGCTGTTGAGAAAGTAAATGTGTAGCCAGTCGTCTCTTCCTCCTTTTGAACAGAAGGAACTTCCCTGTAGTGTTCAGCAGACAGGAGAACTGAGAATACATCTTCAGGAAATCATTAAACTCTTTAAAAAAATAAAATAAAAATAAAGAAATCGAGCTAGACTTTAGGCCTGGCACACACTTTGTGATTAAAAATCATCCTGAGCAGTCTTGATATAAAATCTTGATTCTATCAAAATCTTGATTCTATCAAGATTTTATATCTTGATAGAATCATAAAATATGATTTATTTCTGCAGCAGAATCATGCCAGAGAAGTCTGACAAATCTGTCCAACAATGCATGGGATGTAAGTGGAGGCTTTTGCTTCCAATATTAGAGTGGGACTCTGAAAAGAAGCAGATGAAGAAGAGGAGAAGGCGGCAGATGTGGAACCGCAAAAAAAAATAAAAAAAAAATACAGAAAGTAATAATACAGCAGTCACATTTCACAAGTTCCTCTGAAACTGTTAAAACTCTTTTGTATATTTGTTGTATGTGGCATTTGGACTTGAGATTACTGGCCAAATAAACAAACCTGGACACCACTGATGGAAGCACGTTGATGAAAAAATGTCAAACTTTAGATTTTATGATTGTTATGTTTTATTTGGGTCAGTTAAATTCAAGTTGTAATTCCTGAGAGCAAAGGGGCCTATGTTTCCCACAAACTGAACTTTATGTGCTGTATGGAAATGCATCAGTCCATGTCTTGTTAAAACTCTGTAGCCTGGATCAAGAAAATGAAAAAGTTTTCTTCAAATTAAAAGCATAATATTTGGATTTTTGTGGAGAATTGTTTGGTTTCTCATCTCAATCTGTGGCCCACAGCCCATAAAATGTACAAGTTTAAACTATGGAAACTTTAAAAACATGATAAGCTTCTGTTTTATTGAGTTTTAGAAGCAATTAACTATTATTGAGTCTCCATACGTTGGCTGTGAAGAATTCATTTTGTCTACTAGTCCCAAATCACCGCAAAACTTTGATTTCTGCTTGAGGTTGACGATTAGTCTACTTTCAACAGAGAGATCAACTGTCTGACCAAAAGTGTCGCCACTACTTGGTATTGTTAAAGCCGCTGTTTTAGCCCTGCAGATGCTTTTTCCACAAAGTGGAATCAATATTCGCATTATTAGTACCAACGGAGAGCGCCGCCAAAGCTGCACCGCAGCACGCTGCCAAATGAGAAACGCAATCATGCGAATCGCTGTCTGCGGGAGTCGTCCATTTATCCATGTTGATGACAAAAGGAGTGTTTATTTCAGATAACTCATCAGCGTGGATGGATCTGTGTCTATGTGTGTTTTCTTAGACTGGCTGGATGATGTGGAACTGGCTTGTGTCTGCTCTGGCAGTGGGGGCCTCGGTGGTTTTATACGATGGTTCACCGCTAATGCCAACAGCCAATGTGCTGTGGGACCTGACGGACAAGCTGGGGTGAGTTACCAACGCACACATGCACAAAAACATACAAACTGGAAAGAGTGATTGCAGGAAAAACAAGGTGACAGGAATGTTGTGTTGTTTCTGGGAAGGAAATCATCCTAGGACTAATCAGAGTTTATTTTTTTAAATTACAGATTTTCTCCAAATGGGCTGCCTTTTCATTTAGGGATACAGAGGAGTTTGACATTGAAAAGAAATAAAGTTTCCTTTTGAAATTGTAATTTGAATGTTTTCAGTGCCCTACAAGGTTTGGGAATGTTATTGGTGAAAATATTAAGCAAATGGATTTCAAATGAGGGAAACAAAAGTTATTTTTCATTCCTGCTACAGAACAGGAATGACAGTTATTACCGTCCCTGGTAAAGACACATGAACAGGTTTAAAATAATGTCACCGTGGATTCTTACAAATATAAATAGTTGAATGAATAAAAAAAAATACAACCTCTAATATATGTGCATTATTTCAGAGGGCGGGAATAAACTCCACTGTGCCAAAATGATCAGTATATTGAAATTGACCTTCCTATAAAAATGAAAAAGTTTAAAATTTAAGTTATTCTTTATATTTTAAAGCTGGAGTGTCAATACATCTTATATCCCGTGCTTCCTGTTTCCTTGTGATATACTTATTTCAACACACACAGATCCATTTCTCTCCATTAGCCACTCTTCAAAATGGGAAAGAGAGGAGACCGTGGCATTAAAAAAAGACAGATGTGTGTTGAAGCGCTGAGACAAATAAACTCCTTAATAACTAAATTTCAGCTCTATATAATTAAAAAAATTATCTATTTTCTTAAGTTGATCAAATAGTCCTACAACAATCTGTTATTGTTCATTTAAGCTAGATTTTATTTTTCAGTTAGAGTCTTGGGAGTCTTCAAACAGATTCAAAATTAAAATTTTACTGTCATTTAACAGAAAATTCAACACAGTTAATGTACCAGTACAATTTGCACAATGCCCGTTTTGTTTTTTTCTTGGAAAAAGTTATTAAAAACAAGTTTTTGTCTAAATTAAGGTGAATTCATGGTTCCTTTTTCCACATAATGTAACCGGTAGTGTTTATGATTAAAAAAATAATAATTATGTGATCGATATCGGTGATCGGCCGTGATCGGAATCGGAATCGGCAGGAAAAAAAATCTGATCGGGACATCTCTAGTGCAGAATCTTTTCCTCTTTTGCTACTCTAGTCTTAAAGAGTGATACAATAACAAGCACATATTAGCCTTTTAGTTAGTAAATCTTCTCAGAAAGCTAACCTGCAGTCTGTTGCTTAACAGAGAGGCAAATCACAGTTTTCAACTCTACTTTAAAAAAGTTGAGTTGAAAAAATGCTCTGCTCACTCTGCTTTCACACCGCGACTGTTCATGCTCTTCACAACTGAAAAATAGTCAAATTGGTGTCTTGTTAAAAGATCTTTATTCAGACAGCTGAGCATCACAGCACAGCAACAGGTGTGGGAGAGCGGAGCTACAGCTGCAGATAACCCCAGTCATCTGCGCTCTTCCTACTCTGTCATTAAAGAGTCCTAAAGCTGCTGGAACAGCTTTAGCAGTTTAAAACACCCAGGCTACACCATAATAATCAAGTCATGTCTATGCTTCAGCTAAGTGAGCTCAGCTTTATGTATTATGGATTTGATCCACTTTTAAAATAGATGTGGCTGTAAGTTTGGTTGCCAAAGCTTCTGCTGATCAGTAAAAAAAACATTTGTAATAACTGCAGTTTCTTTACAACCCCTCTTTCTTTCCATCCCTAAAGAAATATTCTCACACACCACCTTCCTTAGTAAAACACACACAATATTTACAACAGATCTTGTCTTGGCTAAATGTCCTTTTGCGGTTCCCGTTCCCACTTTCAATACCATAAACACTACTTTATAAACCCTATTGATCAATCTGTAAGGGCAAAAGTATTAAAGTGTGTAGATGTGTGAGCTGGATGAAATGAGCTGTGATGGGTTTAATTTCTATAAAACAAATAATATGAACATATTTTTTCCTTCACTATGGGTTTTTAAGATTTTGTGCTTTGTCAGAGTAAATTCTAAGCATTTCCAATTAAAACTTTAGAAAGGTTTATGTATGTCGTAAAGGAGCTGGATGATTGCTGCCAAACTACAATGTGCCAGTACTTTTAGCAGTCGCGTTCTTAATTGTCTTTGTGAAATGAAGCCCCTGAGCAGTTTTTAAGATAACTTCTTGTTTTTTTTTTTATTTAGTGAAATTGTCAGCCTGATTATGTTGTATCCTGTTCCTTCAAGCTGCTTAGGGACACGGTTATCTAACTGCCTACATATACCGCCTCGCAGAATTGTTCAAACCGCTATAACTTTTTCTCATTTTATCACATTACTACCGTAAACTTCAATGTATTTTATTACAGTTTTATGTCGAACTCCAACACAAATCAGTACGTAATTACAAAGTAACATGACAATTCGTGTTTTCTTCTTGTCTCAAGCTTATTCAGATTGGACTGGTAACATTCATAAACATCGTTTTCTTCTTGCAGATTCTCATTTTAATTTAGGTCTGGACTTTGACTGGGTCATTCCATAACATGAAGATGCTTTTGGTTAAGTCCTTCTGTTTTGCTCTGGTGGTATGTTTTGGTTGTGTGTGCAATGTTCCAGTTGCAAATGAAAGCTTGGATTCAATATTTGGTAGGTCATATATTTCAGCTGTGGTGCATTTTGGTAATAAATTTGGCCTGTTTGACGGATTCCGGATGCTCTTTATGCCGACAGCTGATGTTGCTTTTGAGTGGCTGAGATGCCAAATATCAGAGAGTGAAGTGGAAAATTGTGATAATAATAAGAAAGAAAAATAATCAGAAAATCATAATTGGTATCAACATTGCAATTTTCAGCAAAAGCAAACTTAGATACTCCAATCCCACCCATCACCATGTTTAACTATGAGAATGATTCGTTAAAGATAATGTGAGGGTTAATATACCATTCACTCGTATTTTCTAACAAGTAGCAGGCCATAATGGACGAGCTGTATTTATTCTAAGACTGAATCACGTACAGGTGGACTCACTTTAGTAATTTAGTTACAGCTGAAGGTGTTCAGTTTACGGGTTTTGGGGCATTAAAGAAGGGGTTTTATTTTTTCCCTTCCACTTTACAATTGTGCACCACTTTATGTGTGTCTATCATTTAAAATCTCGATAACATACAATGACATTTGGTTGGAATGTGACGAATTGATTTTTTTTTGGTGCAATTTAAAAACCAATAAAATAGCCTAATTGTTGATGAAGTTTTCCATTTATTCTACAATAATAAAAAAAAAAACAGCTCCTTCGACTAATGAAAAACCAAAGATTCAATACTTAAGAACAAAGTTGTTTAGAGATAGTAATAATTGAAAAAAAAAATCTATATTATTAAGTCCACAAGGACCTTAACTCCTTTCTGCACTTGGTTTGTCCTTCAGCAAATATATCAGTTCAGAATTTTGTCATTTTAGTCCATGACTGTGACTGTGCATTACTGTCCACACTCTGCCAGGCAGACGTTACAAAAAAGTACCACGGTCAGCAAAAGTGAGACTTAAACGCAGTGATACCTGTGTGAAACATCTTTACAGATGACACATTGCCTTCAGCAAGGAGGGGAATAATAGAAAGGACATTTTGACACCCTGGAAGTTTCAAAACTGCAAAGAACCGCTCCTCCTGCAAAAATCTTTGACAGGAACTATTAGTAGATTCCAAAGTTACTGATGTCTGTTTAAATGTTACTATTGAGTTGAGCATTTATCATATGATGTCATTCAAACATTTTTTTTATGGGGAAACTTGAATGAACAGGATTGGGATATACTAAGCAAAAGTGCCCATACAGAAGTGCTTAATAAAAAACAACTCGTATGACAGAAAGATGGATAATACCTTAAATTGTGAGAAACCTGAACCAATTAGGTGCTGATATTGCTACCTTAGACATATTCTTTAGAACCTGAAGGCAGTGGGGGGAAAATAAAACCCTCTGGGAAGACTGCCATAAATTTTTACAGTTTTTCTTTCTGAACTGACGTTGGACTTTTTAATTGGAGCTGAAACTGTCAGAGATCTGGAAAATGTAAAACCTACTGTTAGGTTTTGCCTCTCACCTTGAATTTTGTTAGTCATTTGTGCGATGCTAATAATTTAATTGCTCCCGTGCCTCAGTTTTTTGAGCTATTGACCTTTTAAAATATTTTTTGGAAGTAAAACCTGATAATGATTCATGCAGTATTGTGTCAGAATGTTAAAAAAATAGTCATAGTGAAAGGCTGATATTTTTGATCACTGCATGAAATGAAGCTCTAAAGAGGCTAACCAAGGAACGCCACAAAGTTCAGGTTAATCAAGTTCTGTCATCTACAAATAAATTCCTGATAATCTCCAGTTTTTTTCTTATACATTTATTATTATTTTTTTTACAAACATCTGGTTGAAGTAATTTTACTTTTTACATTGAGAAACCAAATTAAGTTATTATTTTTTCCACCTGCCAAAACTACAAAATAACATCCACAGTTATTTGCAGCCATAAAAGATTTTAACGGTGATTTCTGTGTTGATTATTATCCTGCTGAAAGACTCAGTGACAATCCATAATTTCTTTACAAGAAGATTTGATCATGTTTTTATTTTGAATGTTTGAGACATTTGAAAGTGGTTATAATGTCATGCAGGCTCACGGCATCATGTCTCTTCAACCCACCTGGAGTACTTGTCGGAAAAAAGCTCTTAGTTTCATTCAGTTAAAATCCCAGGAGACATTATAAAACAACCGTAAGCCACCTTAAACATTTAATAATTTGTTATTGAGTATCTGTTACAACTTCAGTCTCACCAACTGTAAATAATTAGCATATTTACATGTTTCCATTTGTGCTAGTAGGACAGAAAAGTCCACTAGACCTCAGTACCACGTTGTGCTGCATTTTTCTAACGGTGAGCTTTGGAGATTTCCTTGTCATCCAGAAGATAAAAAAAAAAAAAAAAAAACATTACTTGAATGGCATGTTTTCTGTCTTTCACATTTTTAGGAATACTACAATGAAAAAGTATTTTTAAGGGTGTTTTACACACCTCTTCCTGGGATGCCAGTAATTTTGAAGGGCACTCCATGCTCTGACAGAGACTGCAATCTCTCGATACAGTGTGAAGCACAGAACATCTGAATGCACTGACAACTTCCCATGAGCAAGGTGTACATAGGAAAGATTTTAGTGAAACTATCCCGCCGGACCAAAGTGGAAACAGAATTGAATGTATTCCTGCGTGTAGCAAAGAAAAGGTTACAGCATTTAATTTCTGACAGGCTCCGTGTGTGAGTGTGACTCCTGAAGCTCCTGTGTTCTCAGAGGATCTTCTTGTCTCTTCAATCTCTTGTCCATTTGTGTCAAATCCTGATGTGGCGGCAGATTATTTTTAACAAGCCTGAAACGACAGTTTATTCATTGTTCAGTTATTGACCGTGTAAAATGTCAATTGTTCTTCTTTTAGGACAAAGAATAAAGTTTAAGTTATTGTGTCATACCCACACTGGAAAGAAAAATGAAAACAAAAATGTATGCAATATCTAAATGAAATGTTTAATTTCTTAAAACAAAAATAGGACACTGTAATTGCTATAATTGGCCTATTTGCCACAAAATTAGTATTAGTTTGTGTTAAAATTACAAAAAGATCCACTTTTCCTGGCTTTCAGAAATGCTTGAATATTTGCTAATCTTTAAACTGTATTCCTTCAAGCAGCAGTTTTGCGTGGTTTCTTTTTGTCCGGGACACCTGTGAAGAGAGCAAAGGCTCTTATTTACACCCCAGTGACTTACTTGCCAGAGAACAAATGGAAAGGTAGTCTAGAATAGACGCAATGAAAAGTGGAGCTTCAGCTGCTGCATCACGACGTGGAGCGGGGACGCATAATGCAATAATTGCTCTGAGGTGTTTTTGTGTCTGATTGCTTTTGAGCATCTCTTATTGATTTAGCAGCTTCCAGTTACACGTCCCCCTTGAAACGCACACGTCGGGTCATGCTGCCACACAACCCTCAGAGGTAAAGACTCACAGCTTCTCCTCCTCCCTCCATCTTAAACACCCAATTAGCAGCCGCACCTGGCCACCTGCCTCCAATCAGAGCGGCAGGGCTGTTTCCATGGCAGCAAGCAACGAACAAATCCAGATGCAGATAGGGGGTCAGGGATGATGGATAAAAGAGAGAGGGACTTTGTGTGCAGATGACAAACAGATTTGGGGGAGGAGTGTCATCTGTGGAGTCAGATGGCTGCAACCAAATGTGGAGATCAGGTATTAACTGTTCTAAAGGGATCATGCATTATTAATTGGGTTCATTTTATAAAGTTTAATCCGAAAATATGTACCAGTATGTGTATATTTGGGGTGTATGGTTAAATTTTGACCAGGATGTATAATTAATACTCAGTAAACTGAAGTTTGTTCACCCAGTTCTTATTTATACAACATAGATTCTCAATAGGTTTTAAAATCTCTCCACCCCAAAACTGGTCAAATGCATCAGTGAAAGCTGGTAATTGTTGGCCTTTGTCCTTTTGAATGTGTACAACTTCTGACCGGAAAGCACATTATGCTTTATTGAACTCGGATGTCTTAAAACTGTAATGAAGTGGAATTAATTCAGATAACCGCTTACAGCATACAGAAACCTAACCATGCAACTTACTGTTCTCTTGAAAGAAAAATAAAAAAAATAAAAAGGGTTAATAAATACTATGCAAATTTACCAACTTTCATGTATACAGTGTTTTAGAAAATTGGCAAAATGTCTCCAAATTCTCAGCTTTTGAGAACCTTACTGTAGATTTTCTGCCTTATTGCTTAAAATGCCATCCTGTGGCTGTAGTCAATAGAGAAACTCATCAGAATCAACATGACCAAGGAGTAAATGCATCAGACACGTGGCTTCATTCCACCCAGTACCACCCAATTCTTCTTGGGACCTTTACCACTTCACCCCATCTCACCCCCGCCCCGGTCATTCACCCCATCAGCCACATCTTTTAACCACAAATGGAACAAATAGCAGCTTTCATCACAAACTGATTCTTGGCCATTTGATCAATAAAGCACCAAAGGATTGTGTCTTCCACATACAGATAGATTTTAGGTTTGTTTTTCAGTGGAAGAATTGTCTATTACAATGATAAGAGGCAAGTTGATTGATTAAGACGTCAACAAAAATAACTTGAAAGGACGAGAATGCAGATATTCCCATTCACAGAGACATTAAAAGGCCCTTTTGTTTGGTTCCAAAATTAAAACCGCCTGCAATGAAAAGTGACGTTTCGCCCCTTCATGCCTTCCACACATGTTGTGCAACTGTTGTCAGCTGCCAGGGTGACTTCCACTCACCACGAAGGAAACTTCTCAAATCATTCAATTTCACCATTGTTAAGTGCAAACATTTTGTCGATACTTTTCCTAGCGGAGCATCTAAAATTGAGACATTTTGTCCTCCTTGTCTGGCCAATACTCTGCAAGTCTTTTTGTGTTTGTTCAGGTGAAAGTCAATTCCCAGTCACCCTTCTCCTCATTTTTTATCGAGGCTTAACTGAGCACACGGGCTGTGTTTCTGCATCACCTTGCTTTACATTTACACAGTGACTCATTCTTCTCCACTGGGAGCTTCCAAGTACAACAGGCAACTGAGCAGCTCCATTGGAGCAGATGGGATTAAGGGCAAAGGCTGCTCAGTAACTTGTGCCCCTTTTAGGCTTTTATTTACATTCAGCTCAGATTCACTGAAGCAATAAATGGAGCAATACCACGGTTCTGGCTAAGCAGCAATGTCACAGTCACTCCAGCGGTCTGGCATCGCCTCCTTTTATTTTAAAAATGGTTCATTTATCAATTTCTTTACCATTAAGTAATTCTTAACCAAAATTTGTGCAAATTCTTAAATAGATTACATTTCTTTTACTCATGTTTTTTTTTTTTTTTTAAGTCTTTAATGGTGTTAATAGATAAGAGTTTTAAATTTTTTGGACATGTTATTGCATGGTCCATAACAGGAGAGTGTGCACTTTTTTTTCTCGCAGAAAGTTCCAGGAAAACATCTGGAATGTTCTTCATTTATCCAGCAATATGTGCTTCATAATTTAGAGTACAATACATGTATGTCGGAGGCTATAAATTGTGACTGAGATTCTTGGAACCTCTGATGCAAATCTATTCTTTTCCCAGAAAACTACCATTCTGTCCTTAGAATGACCTACTGAGGAATTGTTCATTTTTCTTCCTTTTGTTCCCAAAAATTCATATCTGTGTCCACTTTTCTCATTTCTAGCATCACCATCTTTGGCACTGGGGCTAAGTGGCTGTCGTTGGTGCAGGAGAAGAACCTCAAACCTTGTGAGTAACTCATCCACACCACACACACACACACACACACACACACACACACACACACACACACACACATTAATTTTGAAGGGCAAACCCAAACATAGATATAACGATGAGCTTCTAAGAAAAACCCACTTGTGTACTCTTAGAGGATGAAATATGAATAATTATGAAAAAAAAAATTGACAACATTTTAGCGATGTTTATTTTTGGCGACCAAACCGGTTCCAGTGCCGTAGATACCAAGAGTGGCTTGGAAAAATATGAATTCCCTTTAACTTTTACGCATTTTGATTGTCATTAAATCTACTCACTCCAGTGTATTTTACTGGAATTTAATGTGACTAATGTGTTGTGCATTTGTATGCAACCCAATATGACACCTTTAAATAAAATCCACCACAACAAATTGTTTTCAGAAGTCACCTAGTGGGTGTAGGGCATCTGGCAAACATGGCAAAAACAGTACTGTGGTCAGATCAGACTACAGTTTTACTACTTAGGTCATGGAAAGCTTTATGTGTAAACAGTGGACATCATCTTAATATCCATCCTGAAGTTTGATATTTGTGAAATATATGAGGAAATAAGAATGTTAGATTATAAACTCACTGAACTGAATTTTGTTTTAATGGTTCAGTGTTGAAACTTGGGCTGCATTCACAGATTTTTAACTGAACGGAAAAACACAATTTCAAAATATTTGTCTGAACTTTAGCAGGGATTTTAATGTCGACGGTTGATATTTATAAATCCTCAATAAAACAGGGAAGTTCAACTCCTTTCATTTAAATGCCGTTCAGAGTTCAGAATGTGACCGACCTCCGTGGCTCTTTTTTTAATTTCTAGTCAGGATTATAAGTATTCAAAAATAGCAACTGTTGTTAAAAATAGTGTTTATAAATTAGACTTTTATTTGATCCATGAAACAGACTCTGTTATTTGTGTAGATAAACTGTCTCCTCGCACTTCCGACTAATGAAGAAAACTGAGACAAAACACAGGGAGCATCCAATCTTTCGAATGGAACCATTTAACGTAGCGTGGGCTACAGAACTGGTCTTGCACTTTAGTGTTAAAGTCCTGAAAGACATCATCTTTCTTTCCTTTTTTTTTTTTTGCCTTCCCCTTCCCAAGCCACTTGATCCAGCTGGCATTGTGTATGTGTGTGGTGTGTGTATGCAAGTGTGTGTTTGGATTCTTATTAGTA